>NC_040022.1:23978341-24189880 GCF_000972845.2 Larimichthys crocea | reverse complement strand
AGAGATGGGATATATATATATAACTATGTTTTCATTAGTGTATAATCACCTGAAAATAAGAATTATTGTGTTTTTGTTGAGTCTTTTATGTGTACAGATGCAGGTTTCTACGACACAACTGTTGTTGTGTTTCTGTCTGTGTGTTTATAATCGTATTTATGTGTGCTTTGTGAATTATGCGATAACTTCCTGTTTACATATCTGATCAAAGAGGACAAAATTGTAAAATCAAATCAGCACAAGGCACACACCACACAAATAGACTTCATTAAGAGGGCTATCATGTGTCCAACTTGAAGCCCACTGTACCAGCACAGCAAGCGTGCCTGTGCATACTGCCTATGTAATTACTTGAAAAGAACGTGCATATATGCCTTGTTAGTCAAACAGTAGGAATGTCCGTGCTCACCACTGAGCACTACCCTGTCAGCAGTTGGCAGGATTGGCGTCACACTGAGTCAGAAAGGGAGCTGGTTACACAGTGCAGGTGTAAACAAAAACAGAGAAGGCAGTACAAGATGTGTGTGTGATGTGGGTTTGCATATGATTTGCGTGGCTCATCTTGTGTTATGAAATTCTGTCTTATGCTGATTTGGTCGCAGCACCTTGAGAGATATTCTCTCATGCATGGATTGAATGTGAACATTTTAAAATACTATAATAATAATAATAATGCTATCAAAAACTGTAATGGTATTCATCAAAAAATGGTTTAAAGCTATCACTCTTCATATCGAAGGAGCCTTTTAGCGTGATAAATCCCAAGGTGTGAGTTAAACCATAACGGGTTGTGTGATGCCGCCATGACGTACAAGACCTGCTGTCAGTATATGTTAAATGGATAATGTAGAATAAATGCTGATGCAGTGTTAAATGATGAGCATTTTAGGTGTCAAATAGATGCAACTGCAATTGGCACATGAGAACCACACTTATAATCTGCTAAAATTTAGATTCATACAAAGATTTATGTAAACAAACATTCAACAACATTCCCGTAAAGAAACAGAACTTAATCCAAATTCCTCGGATTCCCCTGTCACCCCCTTCCCCCTTTTAATCAGGCTAATTTTGGCCTTTTAAATATCAGATCCCTCAGAGTTTGTCTTGTCTTGCCTTTTGAAGATGAGAAGAATTGTGGAAGAGCTGTGTGAACAATTTTTAAACTTTCCAAAACAAATATCAGTAACATCAGATCACCCTCACAGAATGTATTTTACTTGCCAGTAGAGACTTCACTGTTATTTTAGCAAGTTTAGCCCAGTCTCACTGCAGTTTTTATACAAACCATAACTCATATGAAGTAAGCTACATGCAGCCTTGATGCCTGCCTCCCCATTAGATTTCTTAAAGAGGTTTTAGACACAGTTGGACCTAAGTGACCCACAGTTGGATTTTATATGATTATTAATAATTATTATTCAACTGAAGGCATGTCGTGGTCCAACATGTTTTAAAGATACCTAACTGTGACCCCCCCATTTTTTAAATGTTTTAGACAATTTCTAAATTTCCTTTTTATGTGTCACTGGGTTGGCATCAAGGGCACTGCACTTAGCTAGTATTATTCCAACCTTTCGAACCTACGCAGTTACACCATCCTCTAAAACTGTGGCTGTCTGTGGTGTACCACAAGCTTAAATTTTAGGTCTGTTTTTATTTTCTATTTGCTCCCCCTAGGTCAGATTTTTTCTCGTCTATGCTGTGTAAGTTTATGTAATATTTGTTGGATGGGGTGACACAACTGTCTGGAAGGTGGTTCAACTGTGTTATTAGTACTTGGTATTAAAAGTTTGTGTACATGTCTGTGAAATTAGATCTACAAATCCTTGCCAATGACCTACTACCTTTCTCCCCCACCCCTCCTTTTTTTTTGTCTCTGCGTGAAGCCATTAGAGTTATATAAACAGTGCACCAAAGGGCAGGAGCTCACTGACGTCTAAGGTTAAGCATTTATAAGATCATCACTGTAGTCACATTTCCAACTCACTGCTCGGGTAAGTAACACACGTTTGGAATTGACCATTACCTTTGATACAAGTCTGCAGTGTGCTTCATGGAAACAGTGAAGCACCTACAGCCAATTTTCCAAAAAGAGCTTTTCACTGAGCTCCTTCTGCAGACTTACACGGAAACAAATTGTCTTATGTTACAACAACACCATACAGATATGAATATCCACCATTAAACAACATTTACTATGTGTGACTTAAGTGGTCACATACATATACAGATACACATACATTACCTATATGATTTGAGGATTGTTTAATCTGGAAAACTGTGCAGATTAAACAAAACAACACATGAATCTTATAGAGATTATTGGGTAATACTTTGCATTACAACTGTAATAACATGGCAGTAGTTTGATAATAAAGGTGTATAAGTAAATATATCATGTAATAATTTATGAATCCAAAATATT
Source organism: Larimichthys crocea (assembly GCF_000972845.2). Lineage (NCBI taxonomy): Eukaryota > Metazoa > Chordata > Actinopteri > Sciaenidae > Larimichthys > Larimichthys crocea. The sequence continues at coordinate 24,187,452 of NC_040022.1, read as the reverse complement.
ACTATGCTACTACTAAATAGTTTTGCCTATTTGTTATCCTTAAATGTGTTTCCACTTATTTCCCTTTCCCTGTTATATGATGTCTAATATCTCTCAGCTGGTGCTAAGTAGTCCGTTCATCAGGGCTTTTTTGCTTGAAACAAACTGAATTCACTGAACTATAAGCTGAAATATCCAATAAATCTCCATAGAGCAGAGGGGAGGCTTACATGTTGTTTAATAGTGTTGGGGATTAGCCTTTTTCTCCTGGTGTTTTCAAGAAAGATGTATATTGATCTGACTGACCTCTCTCTGTGAGGTGAGTTTATCAGGTGTCCGAGTCCAAATAATGTTTGTCTGTGCATTCACTGCTCCTCGGTCCATTAGGAAAATAAACCAACTGTTCAGAAGAATCCCAGTTCAGACAGGTCAGACAAGGAGAACCCTGTGAACCACAATCTGTTCTGTGTATGTGAGGTTATCAACCAGTTCCAAATTATTCCCCTGCTTTCTAAAATAACTTATTACTCATAAATATAGGCATATGGAATATTTCTAAGCTGTTCTGTCCAAGACAGATGAAACATGATGATTTTCTGGTTTGGTTTCCCTCAGAGTGACATGAAACCGGTGCCCAAAGATGCTTTTCAAGAATGAATACAGACCAGAACACTAAAAACACAGGTGTCACCCTATTGTGCAGTCTGCGATATACTAATACAGAGTGATGTTTTGCTTCACATTTACAGTCTCATGTTGTACGTCATGCAGGGAGCCCAGCATAAGGTTGCATGTCACCGATAATAACATTGTTGACAGATGTCTGATTTATCAAAACATACAGGTGGTGGGCAAACTACACCTGAACTGAGGCCAGGACTCTGATTGGCTCTGAAACCTGAAAGGTTTGTATTGGAAACGGCAGGCTCATGCTTCATTCAACAGCTCCACTGCAAGATGGCCCAGCCTGACACGCAACAGCCCCAAGTCTCACGCCATATGAACACAGAATGAACTCTCCTTCTCTCAGCATACAAGATTAGGTGGCCTCTACTGCTCATCAAGACTGAATTCATCCCAGCTTTATCTGTCCTGTCTACAGACTTGCCACTTGTTTATTTAACTCAACAATAGTGTTGACCGACTTCTTAGATTTCTCTTTTTTTATTGTTCCAGTAAACACAGCTGAGTAGACTTGCAGTCCAGATACCTTATTATTATTATTATTATTATAGTCTTTTGCTATTGGTTTGAATCGGGGTGGTAAAGTTGGCTTCATTGCATTTATTAATTGACTTAGCTCCAGGCAAAGTAGAGCATGAAAACAAATTACATGGACCACAAAAAGCAAATTTATTAGCGTGTGTAATCCAACATGTGTGAGGTCAGTGATTGAACAGAAGGAAGGGTACAAAACAACACTGATATAGGTTACTACTTATTTACAGTTTGTCTTGTCTTGTCTTGAGTACTGCACATTGTGTGCAGCTAGGAAGTCCTCAAGGTTGCACAAACTGCTAGAAAACAGTTTCAAGAAAAAAAGCACCTGCAGTCCTTACCATCAGAGCGTCAGCATGTATGCATCTGACGTAATTCTGTGTGCGTTCTGAGACCCACACCTGTGCTGAATCAGGAAAAGTCTATTTTTGATTTTGCCAATGCACCTAATAAAATATTAGGATGCGCATCAACTACTTAAAAATAGTATGTTAGTGTCCATCTAGGCCTCAAATACTATCATAATTCATACAGTTATAGACAGGATTTGTTCATGTGTTATCTATGAAGAATTCTGAATGCTTTTTGGGGCTTTATACACAGATGAATTATGAAATTATGCAAAAAAAAAGTGCCTCATAAGAATTGAGTTTGATTGAGGATAGGCCTTCTTGTTCAATGATGTCTCAAGCGGAATAGAATACAATCATAACAGAACACAGTTACAACAAAAACAATTTAAAAAAAACTGTTTGATACGTGCATAAGTAGCAACAAATAGAAACAAATGCCTGACGCGTAGACACATTAACACATACGCACATATGCTCTTGACGACTGTAAATTGGATTTCTCACTACCGCTTATGTGTCGAGCATGTTGCATATACGCGCGTAACATGACATCACAAGGAGGGGGTGATGACACATAATCTGATAAATGATCTAACATTTGATTTCTGCCATGTTTTATTCATAAAACTGCAAATAAGATAAAACTCTCCAAGCTCTCAAAAAGCTCCAGACTGCTCCTCCACAGTCTGCTCGGCTGCTTCCTTCACAATAAAACAAGGCTTTGCTTTGCCTATACTGAAAAACTGAAGCAACCTCTGAGATGCCACTGGTTTAATCATTTGCAAACATTTTGTTTTCATATCAGCTGTGAATCACTGTGTCACCGAGGGCCACAACATCTTTTATTTCCAGTCTTTTCTGCCCTCTTTATTAATTGATGAAGGCAAACATGGCTGAGAAGGAAATTAGTCTAATGTGTATGATAGTCCATGGCCTGAGTGGGCTGCAGCTGGTGTGTTTACTCTGCTTGAGGGCCACGTTGCCAGGGCAGTGATGTGTCGAGGTCCAGCGGTGTGACAGAACAGGCTGCAACAGACAGGGACACAAACATAGTTCAAGATTAGAGAGTAGAGACACACACAGACAGAGAAATGAAGTGCATATAAGAGACACTATGCTGCACTGTATGTTTGTGTTTTCTATGACTGACCCTGAGCTGTTCTCAGGTGAGGCAGCCAGGGTCTGTGCATTTGTCATTGAGGATTAACAGAGTGAAAATGTTGATGTTTCTCTTTCCCTGACCGAACAAATGATAAAACTCGGCTGGCTAAGTTCTTGCCATGACCTGTTCTGGTCAGCTTTAACCAGAAAATGGAGCAATTTGTCAAATGTGCATTAAAATCTAAAAACCATGCCCTTAATTTTTTTCAAACCTGTTTTCTAGATATTTTAAAATGCAATATTTCTTGTCATTTACTGTTCGTACTACATACGGAGCTGCTTAGATCTATTCTTAAGCAGTTTATTAATTTCTATCATGAGCATAGTAACAAAATACTTGAGATTCATTAGTTAAAGCAAAAAAGTGCACAGGCATACATTAAGTACAGATAGGTTTCCCTATAGGTGAGAATGTACATAATATTCTGTCCATCGTGTTTTTGTGCAGGCAGTGTTATGGCAGTGCCTTGCTGAACAAGCTATTCTGCACGTGTCATGTTATACATATCGCTGGGAACACACTGGCTTAATTACTGACCAATAGTCAAGTGCGTACTGGTCCACTCCTGGTTACACAAACCTATCCCTCAAGCCTTGAACAGCCAGGCTTAAGTACACCTATCTGATTTCATCCCCAATGCCCCACAGAGGGCTAAAAAGGTCATCAGTGTTGGTAAGTTTTAGTTTCACATGAAATCAAGGCAAATACCAAGATTCATGAAGTTTTTCTTAGACCTGTTGTGGACATTGTGTAAAGTATTATTAAACTTAGAGAGAAGGAGATAAGCAGAGACAGAAGGGTGCAATAAATAATTCAAAATGCCAACCTCGCTTCAACTTAATGATGATGCAGATTTGTAAAGTCAGGGAACCTTGACATACTGACGGCAATCACTGCTGTCAAAATGGACACTAAGAACAAGGGACATGTTCAATTTAAAACATGAGATTATTACACAGATTTTAAAAGGACAGTTTTCTGATTTCTGATAATTATAGATTTTACTAATGTTCATTATTGTTGGTTTAGCATATGCATTCATCAGCTTTCCAAGAACACATCTGATGGATATTACCTACAATATGTTTTAAAGATTATTTGTAAGTGTGCATAAAAACAAAGCACGCACATTTAAAACAAGAGAAGATGCAGGAAATAATAGAAACCATATCCGTGACAGAATTACAGAACAATACAATTAGGGAAGAGAAGGAATAGAGATGTTTGTAAGTAAATATATATAATATATATATATATATATATATATATAATATATATATCTTATCTATATATATATATATATATTTTAATATATTATATATTATATATATTAGTGGCAGCTGCAGTTCCTGGCAGCATGAGTACACATGAAGCACACGACTTTCTCTTTTAGAAACCGTTTCTCTCTTTACACCGATTCACGGTTGTGAAGCTAAGTAAAAGGTGATAAGTAGATAAGGTGGCAAAGTGGATGAGCCAGTTTGAGTCACAAAATCGGGCTCTATATTTAGATACCTGTGGGTACGTCAATAAACACATATGAGAAAGCAATACAAATTGGACTGGATGGCCTTCCAGACAGCAGTCACAACCAGCTGTCTCCGTTATAGGTTATTCTTTTTCTCCCAGTGTAACATGCCCATGTAACAGGGCATGTTTATGTGTTTGTACTGTATGAATTGTTAATGTCCTCTCAGCGTCCTACTAATGATGACTTCACATCTTTCATGCAGGTTGGGATACTCAAAGTGCTTTACAGGTGACTGACAAGGTGGTGAAAAGGTTAAAATATGAATGGTAAATCAATGAGAGACTAATGGGGAATGGAAATCATAAAAATAAAAGTAAAATAAGGACAATAACAATTAAAACACATCATAAAATAAAAATATACACTCCCTGGTCATTTCTTGAGTAAAATCTAATGTGATCTCAACAGATACAACAGCTCTGCTATAAATCTACTTTTACAAAGAAGCACTGTAAAATACTACTTCATGTTTATTATGAGGTTGTAGGGAATGGTGATGTTGTACTGGAGTGCATTATATTGAAAGGCAGTAGTAATGTTATGTATGTAAACGTGGTATGTTAATATGTGAACAGTGTCATTTAAAATGAGACATGGTACTATCTGGCCAGGACTCCCTTGAAAAAGAGATTTTTAATCTCAATGGGACCTTTCCTGGTTAAATAAAGGTTTTAAATAAATTAGACATGTCTTTTAGAGTAAAAATCTCACTTTTTGAACTTTGTGTGTTGGGCTCACATATTCAGCTGCTTTCTTCCTTTGGGGCAGTCGTGCATAATTACTGGTGATTGAGAGAAACAGAGAGCCAATGTTCTCACAGCAATCTGACTGCCTGAGGTGGCTGCACTTCTGCAGCGACAAAACAAACAAAGTAAAGGCTGCTAGGTGCAAGAGGTTAATGTGAGATGCCTCTGCCTAATGCGTCAAGGCTCTTAGGTTTAATGTGATGCTCAGGCTGGCAGAAATCATTTTCACACTGTGCATGACTTTAAACTAATCACAGCATCGCCACTTGATTTTAGTTAATTTGTGGTAATTACGCGTGGAAAATGTGGTCCACATGTTAAACAATTCGAGCATTTTCATCTGAAAACAAGTCCGTTTTCTTCCCCGTTTCTGTAGAAGGGGGCGGGCAGGGCTGACGAACCAAACAAGCCATAGTAACATTATAATTTCGGGTCTGCTCCAGCTCCCCAAACTGGAGTGTGTGACGCATGACGCGTTGGGAGGCGCGGCAAACCTCCCCCTAAATTGCCAGTCTGCTGCTCCTCTGGCTTCAGAAAGACAGCGAGGTTACCTCTCACGCACTTCTCACATCACTGGGAGGATTTAAAACTCATCTCTTGCAACCGCTGCGAGAATGATTAAGAAATGTCACCATCCGAGAACGAGTTCGACATACCGGCCAAGAATTGCCACAGGATGGTGATTCTGGGCTCCACGAAGTTGGGAAGACAGCCATCATCTCTCGGTTTCTGAACGAAAGGTTGACGACCAGTACACGCCGATATTGAGGACTTTCATAGGAATATGTACAGCATCAAGGGAGACGTTTACCAGCTGGACATTTTGGACACATCTGGAAATCATCCCTTCCCTGCCATGAGGAGGCTTTCAATTCTCACCGGTGATTGAGCTTTAAAACTTTATAAAACACTTTCAAACTAAAGCTGGTTTGCGGAGCTTGCATGTTATTGTTTGGCACTAAATCTGTCTTCCTCTTGTGTTTTCCAGGCGATGTATTCATCTTGTATTCAGCCTGGATAACAGAGACTCCTTCCAGGAGGTGCAGCGGCCTGAAGCGCCAGATTTATGAGACCAAATCCTGCTGCGAAACAAACCAAGGAGAACGTGGACGTCCCGTGGTCATCTGCGGCAACAAATGTGACAGGGACTTTATCGTGAGGTGCAGGAGGAAGAGATCGAGCAACTTGTCGGTGGAGACGAGCACTGCGCTACTTTGAAATCTCAGCGAAGAAGAACACCAACGTGGACCAAATGTTTCAGACTCTCTTTACCATGGCCAGCTGCCGAACGAGATGAGCCCGATCGGCACTGCAAGGTGTCCCTGCAGTACTGCGAGGTTCTCCACGAAGTCCTTCAGAACAAGAAGTGGTAAAGATGGGAACGCGTATGGGATTGTGGCACCGTTTGCGCGGAGACCGAGCGTTCACAGTGACATTGATAAATAAAGGAGAAAGTGTAGGAGGCAGCCAGACCAAAGAGAAGGCTGCGTCATATGCTGACACTTTCTTTGCAAGAGACTCTGAGACTTTTCCCAGCAGCCGGAGGAAACCAGCCTCTGCTCTGCATACAGGGCGCATGAGCTCCAAATCCTGTAGATTGAGCTGAGGGTGAAAAGAGATCGCTCAGACACATGGGATCCTCATGTAGTGATGCAGTAGTGCATCAGATGCTGTAAAATCTGCCTCTACGTTAGCTTGCCGAAGAAACTGGCAATTGAGAAAAACAATGTTTACATTTAATGTTTATTTTTTTTTTCTCCCCCCTCAACACGTGAATGTTTTGTTGCTTATGAACAAATTTGAATCTGAATGTTGTATTTATTATGTCTACGTCTACTTTTGCATAAAGAAAAAAATAAAACCAAACTTGCTACTTTCATAATCGTTCTTCATGTCTCTTTCCTTTTATGTGTGCATAAAACACAATGAGACACATTAAATCATCGTCCTGTCACTTCATGCACAGATGGATCACGTGAATCTGCAACATGCTGAACTGAGGGTCTTCTAGGGACCTGTACTTTCACTCTATTTAACAATCACAGCCATTTCTGCCACGGGCTATTAAATTGCTGGTTCCACCATGAGTCACTGACAAACACAACAGTAGTTTGTGTCCAAAAACGTAAAAGCTTAAATTAACTGTAGCTATTAAAGTGTGTGGATTTAGCGGCACCCTAGTGGCGAGGTTGCAGCTTGCAACGAATGAATACTCTCTTACACCTCACCTTCCTTCCAAGCATGCAGGGAAAACTTGGTGAAATTCACATAAAAAGCAAAAAGGTTATTATCTAGATTACATCTTGGGTGTCTGTTCTGGGTTACTGTACAAAACAAAACATGGTGGACTCTGTGGAAAAGACAAAAACAATGATTCACACAAAGGCCATACTAACTATTAGAATATTCAATTCCGCCAAAAGATGCTTAAATCTTACACATGGACCTTTATAAAATAAAAACTATTAACCAATCAGTATTTGATCAATTACTTTTATTACAAAATAGAATATCACAAGATAAGACAAAGAAAAGCTACGTTTAATACAAACAGACAAGCTTACATTCTCACACTGCAAAAAGGACATAAAGAGTGTACTGCCTGACTTCAAAAAACACTGCAGCAAACTTCAACTGAGAGAAACAAGTCTTTTGTCCATTTAAAGTCCATCACGTCCTTCTCGAGCCGCAGTTATCTGCCCAAAGGCGAGGATGTAAACAAAACAAAAGTCCCTCCTGTACCTCGACTCTCTCCGTGAGCTCCTCCAGTCGGTGCTGTGATCCAGTCCTCGCTTTCACGATGCTTGGGCACGTCAAACATGCACATGCTTTTGTATTTCTGCAGCAGCTGGTTTCTTGGTGCGGACTGCTCCCGCAGCGTGGCCAGCTGCTGTGCTGTGCTCCGACGGCTGCTGTCTATCGGGCCCATGTTGGATATCTGCTCCCGAGCTTCCTGGATCTTCGCCTTCACCTTGGTCAGCTCTTGGTGGACATCCTGGCTGTCCTTGTCCATGCTTAAGGAAGTAAGGAGAACACGGTGACATGTTATTTTACTGCTTGGTCTCATTTTTTGGACATCTACCGAGTTACCTGGGAGCTAACGTTAGCTTTCCGCGAACAACAAGTTGTTAATTTCACCACAGCGACTATCACGACAGGTAAAGAGGTGTCCACAAACATGCAACACACAGGGACCCGCCAGTGATCTTACCATTTGATAATGTCATGAACTAAAGGCAGCAAAGAGCAGTCCGTCGCCCTCTTTCTCTAGCCTTGCTGACGACGCCGCCATCACGCTCCGAGCTCCGGCGGCGCAGACGCCGGGTCACGTCTAAGTTGCGCGATGACGTCACGTGATAGATAGATAGATAGATAGATAGATAGACTTTATTTATCCCAAGCTGGGAAATTACAGTGCAGCACAGCCATTACACACAGGTACAATAACAACAAAACATAAAGAATAACACTATACATAATCAATATCAAAACATACCCATCATATTGTACAAAAGTATTACAGCAAATTGGCACGTTTGATTGAAAAAAAAAAGTTAAAATTATATTATTTATTTTTTGATTATGACACTAATCAAAAAACTGCGATTAACTTAAATGCATTGTCTCGCTGTTTTTATACTGTTATGCTTCGCGGGCTTTGATATGTGTTCATAACACTACACATGGCTGTAAAGGAACTGAGGATTATGATTATTATTATTCCTTATGATCATATAAAGGAAATGATCATAAGGAACGTCAACTCACTCTGCAAGTCTGCCTTAAAAACCATCCTGTTTAAGATAGCATTTTCCATCTATTTTAACCTGTTTTAATGTTGTATTCTTGTAATTTGATTACTTTTTGGTCTTTTGTTGTTTGTTTCTGTTATTTGCTGTACTTTTCATTTATTTGTAAGGTGTCCTTGGGTGACAGAAAGGCGCCTATGAAATAAAATGTAATATTTATTATTTAGTATTAAAGCTGATATATGTGAGTAACTAATCTTTCATGCCACTGCCTTTGCCATCAAAGCACATTGAGGCTAACAGACATGCTGGGTTCTTTATTTGAACCTATCTTATTGTAAAGCTGTGTCCCAGGACAGAAAAAAGACTTAAAACAAACTGGTCAAGAGGGTCAGCTGTGTCTTGGTGATTGCCCCAGACTCCATAGAGGAAGTGGGAGAGAGGAGGATGTCAGCTGTGCATGAGACTGTGGCGGCTTAAACAGCTCCTTCAGCAACAGACTGCAACATCCACCATGATAAGAATGAGTACTACCAGAGGTCCTTTATTCCAACAGTTGTCAGACTCTTTAACCCCACCTCTATCTGTCTTACTTATGAGTAATTTCTTTCCCACTGAAACCATGAATTTCCAGGGTGTAGGATTATTAAAGTGTATCTTATCTTATCTTAAATGTGATGGTCCAGATGAGAGGATTTCACCTATTTCACTTCTTTCACATGTTATCAGTAGAACGTGGAGAAGTCAAGTCAATCGGGTTCAATCAGGGTCAACCTATCACACACAGAACAAGCAAATCTGCCCGCAATGGCGGTAAAAATTATGCTTCACATGTTGCTACCCAGCAACCTTAGAAGCAACCTATACCTAACTTCAATCTCCTATGTCTACAAGTGTGACACTGGCACGTGGTGTGGCATGGAAGCGAAACATGGCAACCTGCGTAATGATTGCTGTGCATGCGGCCACAAATAAGATCTAATGGACAACAATGGGTCATACTAAATGTCTATTCTGTAGATCAGTGAGAGTCGTAATTCAGTCAAGCATTTTAACTGGGTATGCCTCATCCGACCCATATTCCTGTGATACATGGCCTCAATCATCCACAGTCTCCATCCTGATCGCGCTAGTCGGAGTCTCATTGGCCCGGCACTTGAATGATTTTACAATAGACTCACTTCAGTGTTTTGACCACTGATAAGTCTGTGAGTTTAATATTGGTATTGGCCATGCGTAGTGTTTATTGAGTTGCGTATCGTCTGCATGTAAACGGAGAACAAAATAGGAGCATCACAGATTACACACTGTTTTGTAATGTAGTTAATTTATCTAAAGTATCGAGGTGTCTATCTTAAAAACACAAAACCACACACTGGCCTGGTTTGCGTATGCTGGGTCTCTGTTGTAGCAGTTAATTTTAGGTGTTTTGATTTTATTCATTTGATCTTCTAAACCTCATGACCTATATATTTTCAGAGTTATGTTCACATAAAAGGATAGATTGAGCTGTGATCCCCTCTGTCCACACATGCACGCACGATACCCACACCTGGTAAACACTACAGGGACAATTCTCATAGCCACAGCGTATGAGAGAGACCACTGGCGTGGACGCAGCCGTAAAGACCTCAGTAAGAGTAGTTCAGATGTGAGGATATTAAAACATTTTCTTTGATCCCATCTTCTACAGAATGGGTAGTGTAATGATCTTACCAGATGTCAATTTTCCAGGATGACCTTGAGTTACATACTGTTCAAATCTTCCCAGTTTTGTATAGTGACCCAGATTTGATTTTGTAGGGCATTATGCAAGTGGAGTGTTTTACCATTTGGGTCATGAGGAAAGCTTTGACACCTCGCATTTTTGTTGTGAAACGTGGGCCATCTCATGACCCAGCAATCTTATCCCACACAAAAAAAATTGAACATATTTGATTTGATAAGAGGCACATTGTTACTGTAATTGGATATTAGAACGTAACAGCTGTGTCATAGGTACAAATAGACGTGTGGGACAATAGTAAAGGCACTAATATTTCCTATCCAGGTGAGTTAATCATATTAGTTTGTGGACGTAAGAGTTTGCTTCATTTTGACTCTTGTCTCATCCTGATAATCCTGAGTTACTTTGACCCATTACCGCCGGGAAATTAGCCAGAGAGACAGGAGGAGCTGGTTAACTTACTGCGAGTTTGGTCACAATCACTGATATCACTTGAATGATTTACTATGTGTTACCTTACTATCCATACGTATCACTTGTGCCATATTGTATTTATTAGATTATGTACAGTTTTTTTATAGTTATATTATTTATATTATATATATTATTATATTATATTATATTATTTCTATCTCACTGCTTAGATGTTTGGTGATATTGTTCGTAAAAAATGGGATAAAAATATATGAAATGACACTTGGTTTGAGGATGGCAAAAAGAAAAATATTACTTTAAATGTTGGGAAATAGTTGCTGAAAACACATGAAAGACTTTTAATAATATATTACTGAAAGTGGAGTTAGAGGTAACTGGTTTCATCAGTTTCAGGATTTTTACTGACCCTGAACATACCCTGCCCACCGCGCATGAGCGATAGAGATTAATTCATCTTGCTCAGAGAGTTTCAAGTTCAGTTTTTTTTTTTTTTTTTAATCATCGGACATGTTTGCAGTCACTTCAAAATTGCTGCTTGACGAGTGCGCGTGGATTTTTGACACCTAATTCCATGAACTCGATGTTTGTAATCATTCAGATTTTCAAATACTTTTTCTTGGGTCTGACAAACTCAGAACACATATTTACACTTACTTTACACAGACTTTAAACCGATTCACCAATATTTGGTTGCATTTACCATCTTCCTGGACCCTTTGAATGCAACATTATACATGCATTCTTCTAATGACCAGCAGAGGCAGAGCACTTGTCTGCAAAAGCAAGTAGATTTACACGTGACCTAGAATATACAATATGGTTTGGAGGTTTCACTGACATCGCTGACACTCTCTTTGCTTACAGCAATTATAATGAGTAATTTTATATAATGTAGTTACCTCTCTGAACTTATGACCCCTCAGTGGAACGCTTTCATTCATAAAGTTAATCAGATGATCTAAAGATGATCGTGCTCTTGAAATCACCACTGAAAAGTGTCCCTTTCATAGGTTTATCAGTAATGTATCTTCATGATATATAAATTCAAAGGAGGAAAAAAAATACTTTCAGAACTTTCAAAGCACATAAGTATAAATATTTTCTTTCTCTCAGTGATGTTTGACATGTGAGAAATGATCGACTTTAGAAAATGTAAACCACTGAGGGCTTACAGAAGTCACATAAAACCTATTTAAGACAAATGTTAATGTGTAATGGTAATTGCTGTCCTATATATCTATACAGTATGCTCTGATAGTGCCTTTCCTCAATATAGTTCATCAATAAACATAATGATGCCTGTACATGTCCTGCACACAGGCTGGGGTTATATTAAGAAGAATGAATTCTGCCATAATGCTTTGTGAGTGAACTAGTTTCGTGAAATGGGAAAATTACATTCAGTCAACACACATAGTGTCACACACACATTCTGGCACTCTGCATTCTCATATCCTTCCCTCATCTCAGCAACAAAAGGTAAGAAAGGCAGAAAATGAGTTCCCTTGTATAGGATCAACTGAAGTTTATGTTGCCCCATATGCTCTGCGAGTATTCATGTCATGGTTAGCCATGAACTAATTTCTTTATTTAAAGACAGTGTCTGCGTTGGTTCTTCAGTTTTTAGGATAACCTAACTTACACAAAAGTCTGCATGCCATTATCGTACTTGATAAATATTTTGCTGAAGAAATGAGTCAAATTTTTTTATTGCTGCAGCTAATTTTTAAAACTCAAGACCTCTGATACATCAAAAGAAGTAAGATCTATGAGAAAAGATAAAATTCCCCATTTACAACTCCAGAGGTTTAAAGGATCTTTCATGGAAAAAAATCTTAAAGTGAATGACTACAAGGAGTTCATGTTGACTTTTAGGCATGGGTGGCCCTCTGCGTAGTATTCCCAAGTGGCTTGCCTCGCTCCACCCAATCTCTTGATGACGTGAAAGGGCCACTGACAGCTTCCAACAGATGCTGACATACTGTCTGTTGATCAGTGGTTTAATATTAGCATGCGTCATATTAAACAATGGCCAGTTCTCTGACATGGATAATACTAGTGCCATGGCCTCAAAGCCGATTGTGGAAAAACATTTCCTTGAAATGAAATTGTGTTTACTTCACTCCATGGGATGCTGATATCCTTGGCTGACATCACTGTATTACAGAGGCTGTACATAGTTGTTTAAAGCTCTAGTGAACATGCTGGTTCAATGAAAGTAAAGACCTATTGTATCCACGGGTGCAGTCAATCATGTTTGGTTGGTGGAGATGGTGCCGCACCCTGGGAGCAGTTAGGGGGTTGGTACCTTGCTCAAGGGACCTCAGCAGTTCCAACGACTGAACGCTCCAGCTGGACTTGGACTTCCTTGGGTCCCAAGCCAAACCCTACAGGCGGAGCTACTGGTTGGGAAGGGAGCAGGGGAATGCAATGTCCTGAAAGCTGTTATTTTTCTGACCAGACAAACATTCCTACATATTGTAGTGTATTATATTTATAAATACTGAGATGGACAGACATGATCGCCTGTGCCAAAACATGATTCCAATCCTGTCATGTGAGTCGTGATTCCAGAGAAGTGTATGGCAGATTTCCGACCAGATGAATCACATGGGTGTCAAAAATGAACCAAGAGTCATAATTATAACAGGGCCAACGTCTACTGTGTTGTCTTCACTTGGAACTGGCTCTGACATCACTAGAAAATTACCCTAGAATTGGTTATCTCTCTCGAATGGTTAGTCGCTCAGATGTCTCGAAAACTGAGAGTCGATCACGGACTCTTGATAATCTCATCTGCTTTAACAGAATCTCCTAGAGAGTCTACTCTCTCACATAATCTAAAAAAAAAATCTATGCATTAATAGTGGGTTTTGAGTGGTGATTACTAATTAACACTGCTTTTCTGTTGTCTGTGGTGTCACATTTAGGACAGATACGTTTAACATGCATTTTTCTCTACACAAACAACTCAACTCCTAGTACATAGGAGGTCATAGTGGTTTACACTTATTATTACTAGACACTGAATAACACTTGAATTGCTTCCACTTTATTTTGCCTTGTTTCTCTATCTTCAGCCTCAGCCATTTATTAGGCATGCTGTCCAGCTCCCAGCTGTGCACAGATGAATACAGCTTCCAGCTTTTTCAAGCAGTGTAGTTCAGCTCTTGGCTGTCCATCCAGCAATTTCAGCAGTCAGCTTTTCAGCAGGTCAGCAATCTCACTTCAATTTATTCAGAAATTGCATTTTTTTTTGTTTTCTCATTAATGTACCCTTTATCTGTGTTGACTTATTCCTTTAAGCCTCAGACAATGAAAAATAAGTAAGTCATTTTGAGAAGTTTTTCTGAAACCATAGTGTTGATTAATACCCAACGTGAACTGACTCTACCGTAAGACACGATCAAATGTGAACAGCTTTCCCTCGCTGGGATCATCTTTTGTGACTTATCCACCAAGTTGTCTGAGCGCCTGTCCCTAACCTCTCCAACTGTCTAAGACAAGAACATGTGTTTGCTCAGATTCAATTTTTTTTTTTTTTTTTTTTCCCATGATAAATAGAATCATGCTGAGACATATTCATTCTGAATTCATTCTCTGTTAAGACAGTAGCTTAAAACAACAGACAGAGTCTGTTTGTGCCAGTCCCTCTTGTATTGGTCAGTAGTCTCTAGTTTGACTTTTAAACCGCTGTACTATCACTATCCTTTATATATAATATATATATCTATATAGTTTCACAATCTATCAGATTGTAGTTTGATTTAATTTCCTGCTGACAGACACCCAGTTCAAAGAAACACCCAACAAGCATACCTGACTCCCTTCACTCGAGCAAAATGCTTTCATTTGTTTGCTCAGAAAATATGATGAATGAAAATCATAAAATAAAAAATAAAAAGGCTGTACAGAAAAGTGGGACAACTCATAGAATTCAAATGTGAGCTGTTTTCAATGACATTAATTTAAATCGTAGGGATGGAGAAGTGGGGAAGTAGTAGTAGATATGTTCTAATAGCAAAATCTCTTCCTGAGCGATACACATTATAATGAGGATACATTCGACCTACCACTGCCCCAAGTGAACAATTAAGGGAAGTAACCCCCCCACCCCAATTTCACAAACAAGGCATGCTCTTGGTTAAGTGCTCTTGGTCATCTTCCTCCCAGATGCACATCTAATCCATTACACCAGTGGTGGTAGTAACTAAGTACATTTACTCAAGTACAGTACATTTTTTAGAAAAACTCGTACTTTACTTGAGTAATTCCATTTTCTGCTACTGTATACTTTTAGTCCACTGCATTTCAGAGAATACGTTTTATTCACCACCTTACTTTGCAGACTCTGCATATCAGTATAAAATCAACAATAAATCATGATTTATAGATTAAATATCCAGCAATATATGAAAAATTACCCCACCTTTCAAAGCTGGAACACAAATGACGCATACACATAATTCACACTAATTGCAATTCTTAATTGATATTATTTAAAATGGGCCATTCTGCATAGTAACTACTTTTACTTTCCTACTTTAAAGTGCATTTGATGTTAATACCTTTGTTCTGTATTTCTACCCTGCATTGCTATTTTTATTGAAGTAAATGTTCTTTCCAGAAATAAATATGAGACCCCTGGGAACAATGCTCTACGTCTTATACTATTTTGGTCTGTCCACTACGTTCAAATCCACGAAAAGCTATATCTGACCAATCTAAAATATCATTTAACATTCCCCCCGTGAAGACATACCCCATTGACCACAATATAAACTAGAAAAAAGCGAGTTAATGTATCCAAATGTGCAAAGGCTCTTAGTGTTCCCTTCAAACACAAATAAATGTGTTGAAGCACACACAAACCCCCTCATGCCCTGTTATGGCTGTTGCTTATAAGGTTGTCTCCTGTGTGAATCTTGCAGTTGAAGGTAGCACTCTCTGCATTCAGCACGATTGTAATCCTTTGAAAATTCAGTACATATTAACAGAACAGTTGGGTTGAATTTATTTCTTTTGTGAAAAACACCAGTTCTAAATGAATTAGATGGGGAAAGTGATTGTAAATTTGAAGGTGAGTTAGTCTGGACATTATTTATTCTTGCTGTCTTTAATTTTTCATTCTGATCTACTTGCTGCATTTAATCACACAGATTTAGCATGTAATAGTCAGTCCCGTGCCAGAGAAAAACACAAAACTTACTTTATGTCAATCAAAGCTGAGAGACATGGGCTAATATTTAGTCAGAGAAACCTGCATGGAGGGCATGCAGGCTTCTCTTGCCACTGGCATGCTTTGTATCCATCTCTGCTCTCCCATGCTGACTTTTTATGCTTGTTTTTCACAGTGACTGGCATGCATACACCATATCACCACAGGTGGTAGGTTTAATTGGTGATACTGAAAGGGATTGAACTTCTAGCAAACATTCAAATAAGTGCGGGTGATGTTCTTGATATTTAGTTTATAGTACTCTTTAGGTGTCACAGAGTTAGACTGCTGTCTGTGTTTTTTGATGGATTATTATGAAGTAGCTAATTGTATCGCTCAAAAACAGTCTCAACTAACTTATTTACAAAGCCCTTTAAAGACACAAAGTGCTGTACATGCAATATAAACAATAAAACATAAGGCAAAGCAAGGAAGGCGGGTTATTTGTTATAGCACAATTCGTACACAAGGCAATCATAGTGCTTACAGAGGCAGGAAAACATTTGACATTAGGACCAGCAATAGCAGCAATAGAAATAAAAAAATTAAAAGAGAAGAAAAGTTAATTAAAAACATCATCGAATGTCATTTAAAATCATTAAAACAGGCAAATTTGAAACAATTTAAAACATTAAACGAATAAGAAAAATATAAAAAACAATAATAAACAATTTAAAATAACAATAAAGCAAAACAGAAACAGAGTTGATGCCGGGTTAAAAGTGGACAGTGAGAGGTCATTCAATAATTTAGGACATTTAGGAATTAATCATGATTGACATATAGTAGCCAATGGACAATAACAATACATAAATGTTATGTTTTTATCCAGAGCCTCCTGATAAGGGGTGTTTTTTATTTTTTGTTTTTTTAGTAAAGAAACGTCGACGATTGAAATCATCTCATAAACAGCCAGAATCCAAAAAAATAAAAAATAAAAATAAAAATCCACACACACGGAACACACAGGTTACAAACCAAGCGCACCCAACGTGCTCCTCGAAGCGACGTGGTGACGCAGCGTCTTGTCTGGCAAATCAGTGTGCGCGCTGGGCGGGCATTGTGAAGCTGGAGTGCTAACTAGAGAAAGAAGCTAACTAATCGTGGGAGAGTGGAAGTGGAGCTAACGTGCAAGAAAAAAAACTGTCAAGCAAGCAAAGAGGGGGAAGCAGAAAAAACCTACTGAAGTCAACACTCCTGTTTTAGCTGACTCCATGAGACACAGAGTGTGTGGCTAGTTAACCAGAGACCGTGTTGTCAGATGCCCGAGGAGCATTTTGGATACTACATCGATGTCCCGTTTCCAAACGGAAACCATTTCTGGACAGACAGTTCGTGCTAGCCAGCAAGCCACAAGCCAAGCCAGCTAGCTAGCTCAAAGTGAAATCCAGAGACTCTTGTTTTTTTTTTTTTTCTTTTTCATTGTCACCTATAAAAACCCTAAACTGAATGTTTGTCTGTCATGAGTCCGGCCGGTTGCTCCCATGTGAACGGTTAAGGTGGATAATTGGAAACAAAACCTTCGAGTCATATACCAATGCTTTGTTTGGAGTGGTACTGCTGAGACGAGGAGACGCAAGGTAAAAAAAACAACAACACAAAAAGACTAAAACAAAAAAAAAGTGATTGTAATGTGACACACACACAGAGTAAACATGTCCCCACATGAGGCACACATCATGAACATGATGACGGTGTTTGCTGGAGCTGTTGTAGTGTTAGCCAGCTAGGTTATCACCGGTAAGTTACGCCAGCTTGTTGATCTGCAGGGACTACTTCTAATTCTTCTTTTTTGCAAATCTTTATTTATTTTTTTGTGAGTGAGGGTTAACCCGAGCAGGTTCTGTTGTCCAGAAAGCTTGGATGGCTGAACTTGGGTTTGAAAAAGGGGGAGAGAGAGTTGTAACCATGGGGGCTAACATCACCACACCAAATGGGACCCATTGTGTGTGTCTCTCTCTGTCTCTGTCCACACGCACACAACCGGGTCCATAGATTTAGCGCTTCTCTTCCCAAGGCATCCCAGGACTGTTTTTTGTTTTTGTCACTCAAGAGTTTTTGGAATGTTGGGCACATCAGCTGATTGCTTATTTCTTTTTGCGAGCTCATCCCCAAACCTGCTGGGCCTTACAGTGTGATGTCATCACTGGGAGTCTTTCACTTTCTTTTTTTCCTCTTGCTCATCATAACTTGTTGTTTTTTTTTTGGTGCCACATGATGTTTGATCCATACAGAGAAGCTTTTCACTCCACACTGGTCGCTCTAGAAAAGATCTTGTAGGGTGCTTGACTGTGTTTTCCAAGAACTGTTCCTATTGTAATTACATTTTGTTATGCGTTGTGATTTTAAAATAGGTGCTTCAGAGTGATGCAGGATGGACAGAGCTGGTGAGGTATGCTTTCCCCTCCTCCTACTCCTCCGCTCATTACTCTCTATCTCTCTTCTCTCATCTCACTGGACTACTCAGATTAGTTCAGAGAATAAGAGCCTCCGGCTTGCTTTCTTTCCTCTGCTCACCTATCTGTTGTGTTTTGTTCATGTGCTTAATATGAGAACGTAAAACCTGCAAGTGGAAGATTCAGAGCCCTGTGTTTTGTTTTTTGTATCTCCAGTAAGATTACTCAAACGGGGAGGAGGCTGGCTGTGAGCAGAACAGCCACGAAAGCATTGCCTCGTTACCGTGCGGGCATGTCAAAGCAAATAGCTAGTGCACAAAAGGCGATGACCCTTTTTTTTTTTGTCCTGTTTATGCCGTGTTTGTAGTGACATTGCTTTTGGTTTGCGCAGCGTTTCGCATTTCTTTTTTGTATTTGCTTTTAATGCCCTGAAGTACATCCGAATTCAAAAGTGCAAAGAGAGCATCCCTCAAAGATTATCAGACCGTGTGGATGACACCAGTATTTGATGAATGTTCATTTGGACTGTGTAGTTTCTTTTCTCCCATGTTGCCCCCCAAATGCACTCAAACCGGAGCTCAGTCATGGAAATGAGAACTGCTTCCTTTTCTTTTGCTGACCTCTGTGCATTCACAATATTCTGCTCGCCTTATTCTCTAAAAAGAGCCCCATAAATCTGACATACTGGACCTTTTAAACAGGGAGAAAAGAGCATAACATTCAGAGAAAGGGCTACACGATGAGTTTTTTTATGAGTTACATAAAAACAACATTAAGTATAAATTTAATTTATGTTTTCACTCCATTATGATTGACCTATTGCGGTCAAATGACATTGACAAATCTGTAAAAATCTTACGCCATGGAAAATGCTTGAAAAGCTGCACCTGAACTATAAATAGTTCTAGTGGACTGTCAAAGCTCCTGAATATTAGCTTGATTTCTTAAGCCCCTTCAGCAGGTTTTTTAGAGCTGAGTGGGCTAATAAAAAGCTGGTGGGTAAACTGTCACGTACTGCATTTTCCACTGTTTACATGATCAGCGTAACAATAAATTTCAGAGGTCACTCCGGAGACTTTTATGCTTTCTTCATATGTAGAGAGTATGTTTTATTATTTAATAGCAAATATGGAATATGAATATGGACTGCTTGAGTCCACATAAATAAGAGACACAAATCAAATGGTACCTTTTTGCACTATGTAACTTTTTGCTCCATGTATGATCACCCACAAGAATAATGTACTGCTTTACGGCACACACCACCATCTATTTCACTGATTTTTTTAAAAATTGGATCATATTTTTTATGAAGGAAATGTTTCTGCTTTCCTTCTGATGTTCTCTCTGCCTTATCTCCTGCTTAATGACTCGTGGGCATTAAAGTAAACTGTTGCGAACTATAGCTGCTGTTAGCTTATGTTAGATCAGTTTATTAGTTGGGCTGCCCGGACTGTGAGCTCAGAGCACCTGGAGAGTGTTAGTGTTTGTACCACAGGCATTTTGTACCACCAGGAAGTTGGTTTTCATGCTGACAGAACAGAACCAGTGTAATGCCATAAGGGCAAACAGGCAATGAACTGGGCAAGAGTGAATCTGGGACTGACTTTTAATTGTTGGCGAGAGTTAAAAAGGCTGAAAGACAGCTGAGCTGACTTAACTAGTTATTGCCATGTGTTGTATTGTTGCACTTGCTTGATGTTTGGGTGTTAGCAAAGTGGTCGACTCATAAGTTATGTAATCAATACCATCAATAATGCTATTGCTAAACTGCTAAAATACCAATTTCTATGCAATGTTGCTTTAAGTAAATCATTTTCTATTGGAGAGAAATTGTGACTGATTTGCCACTTTTACAGGGACAAAAATCTATTGAATTTTAATCGATTTTCTGTAAAATCAAGGTTAGAGTAATAAACCATAAACTGTATTTTCCTCAATAATTAGATCAGCATTACCTCATCATCACATGTTTTAGAAGCATTAACAGACACATTTTCACTCGTTAAAGACTGTCAGTGGCTGCTGATAGTAGATGAGTAGAAAAGCAAGCCAGCTAATTAGTCCACAGCAAGCTCGTCTCCCACTGTTCACAGCCAGACTCTTCACATTTATACCTCCCTTTGTACAACCTGCAGTGGAAGACCCCTGGCGAGGCAGTTTTGCTTCCTTATCCGATTCAGTCTTATCCCTATCCAACCACTGGGTTCCTGCCAAATGCCATTCAATGAATCATTTCATGTTCATTCATTTTGTGAGTCCCCTGGTGGCAATTATAAAGTTAAACTTCAGTCGCTGTTTTGAAGGTGCAATATAGTATATATGTTTAATTCACTAATTAGACTAAAATTAATTACTAAATACAGTTTTAGCATTATATCAAAGAAGTCCGCTTTTATTCTACTGTACTGTACTCAGTACTGAACTGTGCTAACGGGCCTAACTTTCCTGTGCCAATTAGATTGTACACTGTGACTGTTCAGAAAAGTTATTGATACAAGAATAAGAAAGTTTTGGATGTCAATGAGCAGCGTCGGCCTCTGGTATAAGCGCCACAACTGCTAGGGGAGGCCACACATTAACATGGATTTATTTTGCCAGCTCCTCACTTTGCACAGTTAAGTTGTGTGACTTGCTGAGGGGCTGCCAACACAACCCTTTAACCCTTTTCATATGCTCTCACACCACACTTCCATTAACCTACAGATTCATATTTGTGTTGTAAATTTGAGACTTTGTTTTTTAAAGTTTTGTCAACACGTCAGAACTGACATATGTGAAAAAAGGACTCCAGTCTAGACTTGAGTAGACTGGATTTGTGAAAACAGCTTTATTCAGTGTTTCTTCTGGCAGCAGTACAGCATCTCTACCTCCCCTCTGGCACTGTGAGTTATGGGGATGCTTTCTTATGATTTTCAATAAATTCATGAATGTAACTTGATTGTTCCTCAGTGCTGAAATCTTGTATTATATCATAATATTACAATACAATACATAAAAAGCCCCTCCTTCATGGAAATATAGACTTATATATGTTAAACTGTCTTGTGTGCAAATGTTCATCATGCTTTGTGTTTATCCTTGCTCTTATTATACAGAGAAAAGGAATGGAACAAAAAGGGACAATCTCAATCTATAGAATAAGCAGGGGTACAGTCTTCTTTTTATAGTGAGGAAATAATAGCGGGTTTAAGAACAGCTGTGCAGAAAGACGACAACTGCTCATGTGAGTAATGGCAGACACCTGAGGGGGGAGGAGCCTGCACAGGTGTGACTGTAACAAATACTTTAAAAGGACAGTTAAAGGGACAGTTTGGGTATTTTGGGTCTACCTACGGTTGTTAGTTGTGCAGAGTTAAGCACTGATGTGGACGGAAGGAGCAGAAGTGTATACTATAAATATATACTTTGTTTCTAACTGTAGAACTAGAGTTAGAGCTGCACAGCCAGAAAAACACATACCATTTTTTTAATATTTAGAGACATGAAGTTTGATTTTAGTTTGATCTCGCTTCTTTCTAGCCTGAACAGCTTAACTACTATAATATAGTGCAGTTAGAAGTTCTGCGGTTAGTTGAATACCTCGTCTTTTCATCTCATCTGAGGCAGAAATAAGAACTTCTGTTTTTCAGGATCAGGCTGTAGACAATTATCTGCCATCCAAACATTTATAGACTTGAGGCTGGTTATGAGACTTGGATAAGGCTCAAGGAGGCTGAGAGTCAACTCTGAGCATGAAAAATGTTTTTTCGTTTGTTTGTTTTGTTTTTTTCATGAAAACTTCCTAAGAAGGCTTTCTTGGGATTATTAATAAATGCCATATGCGTCCGTAGAATTCAAGCTTCATTATTTTTATTATTCACACCTGAGGCTTTCTTTTAGCACATGTCGAAACATGCTGGAAAAAAGTTTATCCTATGTGGCAGCAGACAAAGGTTCAAACCAGAACATGGTTACACTAAAACAGAGAAAATGATTACTGCTATTACCCACATAATAAGCTGAACTGACTTTCTTGTTGAGAGACTTTCAAGGGTTCACAGAGTATAGAAATTACACAGATCTTCAGGGTGAAATCTTACTGGTTGTGATTGTGCATAAATACACTGCTATTAGAACTTTCTACCTTGTTTCCTGCAGATACAGGTCCACTTTTAGACATTTTGACCTTTTAGATAAATGATATGTTGCACTGCAATTGAGGATTTCATTCAGCTTGATGTAGTAAGCTTGTTGACCAAAAGCAGCTTGCTTCCACCACTGATATTTTAAGGGGTCAGAATGCTGAGTGCACTATACTGAAAGCAGGAAAGGACAAGAGGGAATGGCAGTGAGCTAAGAAGACAAGGACATCTTTGCCTGTATGACTCTCTGCCCTTCTCTTGACAACTACTTTACTCAGTGTGCTGATAAATGCAAGGACGACTTCATATAAACACCAATGAGTGGACAAATATGTGACAGCATGGCTGTTTGGTTTGGTTACGAGGGTGGGGAGTCAAAATGATCTAATGTTCCATGTGAAAATTGCCAAAATAGCTTTCCCCCCCATGTTCCTAATGCTAAATGTGGCGGGCAGTAATGTCTGTAGGTTCTTGGACCATGTGACAAGATGAGGGACCACAAGGCCATCCTACAATCTGTGTGCCGCTGCCTAACTGGAACTCTATGGCCTCAAACAGTCATTACCAGCAGCTGGAGGAGACAGTGTGATGACTAATGACAGACTGGGTCAGTACTGGCTGCACCAGGCTAATTATGTATAATTGTTCTTGGCTACATTGAGTGCATTAGTGTCTCAGAGTCCAGGGATGAGGTGGGTGCAGCGGATGAACCGTATGGAGAACCTAATGTTAGAATGGACAGGTGCAATCACATACAGTAGATAGTGCATAACACATGCATGCATGCCCATATGGATCTGTGGGAGCTCATACACACATGCAAAGACTGAACCTTGGTGCACTCTTTTGCCCGAGCTCTCACCTGAACCCACAAGCCATCTCAGTCCGCTCTGCGTCATGGCAGCTTTTGTGTTCAGAGTATCCTTCATATCTTAATTTGACCAACCATGTTTATGGAGTGTGATAGTGATCAACATCCCCTGATGAACCACCCCGTGCACCCAGTGTTTCTCTGACCTCAGGGAACCTAGCCACTTAAGCCTTACTAAGTACAAAGTGTACTGTGGTGTATACGGCTGCACTGTGTATCACCTTGCTGTTGCTGCAATGATTGCATAGAAAAATAAAAACGAAGGTCTAGGCTGTGAGAGTTGCAGGCTTCAATTAAACCAGGGTTTCACAACCTATGAACCAAGCAAATTTTGTCAATATTATATCATATAATAAATAAATAAAAAACAGTATCTGTTTTGTGTGACTCCGGGTATTCATTGTGATGAAAAAGATTCACTAGAAAATACAGACAGGATCATTTTCTTGGCCTTGTGGCACATTCATTTCACATAACGTGTGGCAACTGACAAAAGTAGGGAGCTGAATTCCTTTTGCACTCTGAATTACTGGCTGCCTTACGTACTGAATTACATCATATTACAAATATATTAGGTATTCATAACTTACATTTTTTTGAATATCCCTGGGTGCCTAGATCGACAATCTTGAATGCTAAATTACAAAAAGAATATATTACATAATTCATCAATTTTTAAGTTGTCATGTTTTTTTTCCCTTTTCTAAAATTCACAGACTAATTTTCATAGCCTGATTGTTTGTCGCTCTGTCTGAGGGGTTTCAGTATCTGAATAAAGTCTGCCTGAACTTTCATTACTCTGCATCTGAGTCCTCTTTATGTCCAGGTCTGACATAAGTGTTCATAGGATCATGAAATACACAGTGGAAAGTGGCCATTGTCAGTCACTATCATTATGCACATTATTGTAGTCTTGCTAATCACACATAACCTTGCCACCTTCACAATTTCCATATCAGTTGTTAGACAGATGTCATTTAATCCACATAATGAGAACTTTTAGGGTGTTATGCTTGACTGTCATTTAAGTCAATCTGCTTGCTTTCCTGCACATCTATAGTGCTTGCACAATGCTCCATCAAAGTAATTGGTTGAGTTCAATTTCAGAGAGAAATAAGTTCTTTTCATGTGTTTTCTTCTTTAAAAAATCTCTCACTGAGCTCATATTCCATTTTTCCTCAGTTGGGATATTCTTCCACAAGCGGTGACAGGCAGCCAGGTGATGGTGATGTAAGGCAGATGGTGAATTTTGAATAATCCAGTGTTCCCTCACTGGGTTGAGTGTGGCACCTTGCTGACACTTTCACATGCAGTATGTATGCATGGTCATATGGTATGTACAGCATAAATGGACAGGTGCCTAAATGTATAGAGCAAACAACTGGCCTCCCACACTTACAGTACTTTGGACCCTGCTCACAAATTGTGTGTCAGATGTTATGTAATCAAGGTGGCAGGAACTACATTACTATTTTTGTGTTCCAGTGCCAACAGTTGGTATGCGTTGCTTAGTATGTATGTGATGTATGTATGTGTGTGTGTCTGTACACAGTGTGTGTGTGAAAGTCTAGTGTAGTAGTGTAGAGTTGCCTGTAGTTAGTGCATGCTGCTTTCTGCTTGAAACTGTCTGCTTACAGCTACCGCCGCTGGCTAGCCTCTCTGAGGGGTGAAAAGAGGAGCCGAGAGCGTAAGTCTTCCCTGCCAGTACATAGCCTCTCCACCCATAGACATATATACATAGACGCCGCATTGAGCGGGTTGGTTGTTGGTCGCAATATGTCAACATGTCCGCCATATTGGATAAGGCAGATCTGCCCGTAAACTAATACAAGGAAATGGACTGAACTTCATAAAGCGCCTTTCTACAAAGTTCTTTAAGTTAATGCCTCTTATACACCCATTCACACACACACTAATATATCTGGGAAACAAACAGGCACCAAAAACAACGTATGTAACTTTTAAAGTGATGATTATAAATGTTTACTCCTTATGTAAGCACCAAACCAACGTATGTATTTTTCTAATGCTGAGTGTTTACAGCTACTAATGTGTGTAACACTGTTACTGTGATGATAAATATTGAAATATTTATATTTAACATTTAATCTGTGTCTATAATAACCAGATCCTGAAATGTAGATGTGGGTTTTCTGAATAAAGAGCATAACGTGTAACATTACCGTGAACATATATACATACATATATATCATTAAATATAATTTATATTATATTATATTATATTATATTATATTATATTATATTATATTAATTATTATTATATTATATTATATTATATTATTCCGGTAACACATAGACACAGATGGCCCCCGGAAGGGAGTCAAGCGTGGAGGCGGGCTCAAAGTGGGCGTGGCTCGAACGTTCGAGGCACGCCCCGATCTGCGGGCTACGTTCTCTGAAAAGTTATAAATAGGAGCCAGTTCGCTGATATTGCAGCCAGCGAATTTTTGCTGCGCGCTGCGGACGCCGCCGTTGGGAATGCAAGAATTCCTCGGCGGGGACGCAAGTCGCTGGCTGTAACCGGCCATGTAGCGTGGGCACATAACCGGCCCTGTGCCGACGCTACAATCGCCGGTTATTGCGCGTGCGGACGCGCCGTTGGGAATGCAAGAATTCCCTCGGCGGGGACGCACGCCTGGCTGTACCCGGCCATGTAGCGTCGGCACACGGCCGGTTATGTGCAGACGCTGCATCGCCGGGTAACTGCTCAGTGCGACGCAAACATGCTCTGTGTTTAATGTGTTCACAGCTACCAACGACATAATGTTAAAGTGAGGTTTTAAAACCGTATATTACTTAGTTATGTGAGTTTTATCGGTAAAATGTACTTAATGTATCAAACGGACATCCTGGAGCCATGTTGACGAATATGAGTATCACAATGAGAGCTCTTAGCCAAAGGGACACACTGAATACTGAGTAAGGCAAGAAATGTAAAAGACAGAACAGTACACAGTAACAGCTTATGGCTTTTGTCATGAGCAGTTTTATAGCTCTTTAAATACAGCTGCTCTTCCAGTACTCAGGACACATCAATAAATAATAAGGGCACTACAAAAAAAAGTAGGCTACATACTTTAACAGAAAAAATCACCATTAGATGACAGGAGCCTATACTTTTGAAGCCTTGGTAAAAGTGAGCATTACCCACAAAATCAAACTTTCTTCAGGTGAGAAATGTTACGTTTGTGACGGAATTCAAATGAAGGGTACATATACCCTTTTCAAGCAGCCATTTTGACATGAAAGAAGGGGTCAACAACACGGTGTTCCCAATGATACAAAAAGTCCACATGTGCAGCAGAAACTTTATAATATATATATAATAAACATATAGAAAGATATAGATATATATATATATATCTATATATACACACACACCACACACAACACACACACATACATTTGACGTAAACGTTAGTGCTCTTTATCAAAAACCCACATCTAACATTCAGGATCTGGTTATTATAGACACACGATTAAATGTTAAATATAAATATTTCAATATTTATCATCACAGTAACAGTGTTACACACATTAGTAGCTGTAAACACTCAGCATAGAAAAATACATACGTTGGTTTGGGTGCTTAAGTAAGGAGTAAACATTTATAATCATCACTTTAAAAGTTACATATGTTGTTTTTTGGTGCCTGTTTGTTTCCCAGATATATTAGTGTAAATGGTAAATGGACTGTTACTTATATAGTGCCTTTCTAGTCCTCCGACCACTCAAATACTGAACCCCAAGTTGCTCCCGAAGGCTGTGCCATCGGTGTATGAATGTGTATGAATGCTTAAATCCTTAAACTGATGACCAGTTGGCACCTTGCACAGTAGCCAATGCCATCAGTGTATGAATGTGTGTGAATGGGGTGAATAGAGATATGTAGTGTAGAGCGCTTTGAGTGGTTGGAAAGATAGAAAGGCCTATATAGTACAGTCCATTTACCATTTACACTAATATATCTGGGAACAAACAGGCACCAAAAACAACGTATGTAACTTTAAAGTGATGATTATAAATGTTTACTCTTAATAAGCACCAACCAACGATATTTTTCAATGCTGAGTGTGTTACAGCCACTATGTGTGTTAACACGTTACTGTGATGAAATATTGAAATATTTAATTTAACATTTAATCTGGCTATATAACCAGATCCTGAAATGAGATGAGGGTTTTCTGAATAAAGAGCACTAACGTGACATACACTGAACATATACAACATATAGTCCACACACCACACACACACACACACACACACACACCACACACACACACACTTGTATATATCTAATAATAAATTAATATTTAATATATTATATATATTATATTATATTATATTATATTATATATATTATATTATATATTAATACCGGTA
This sequence comes from Larimichthys crocea, assembly GCF_000972845.2. Classification (NCBI taxonomy): domain Eukaryota; kingdom Metazoa; phylum Chordata; class Actinopteri; family Sciaenidae; genus Larimichthys; species Larimichthys crocea. The sequence continues at coordinate 24,159,540 of NC_040022.1, read as the reverse complement.
CACATAGACACAGATGACCCCCGGAAGGGAGTCAAGCGTGGGGAGGCGTGGCTAGAACGTTCGAGGCACGCCCCGATCTGCGGGCTGCATTCTCTGAAAAGTTTATAAATAGGAGCCAGTTCGCTGATATTGCAGCCAGCGAATTTTTGCTGCGCGCTGCGGACCGCCGCGGTGGGAATGCAAGAATTCCCTCGGCGGGGGACGCAAGTCGCTGGCTGTAACCGGCCATGTAGCGTGGGCACATAACCGGGCCCTGTGCCGACGCTACATCGCCGGTTATTGCGCGTGCGGACGCCGCCGTTGGGAATGCAAGAATTCCCTCGGCGGGGACGCACGCCTGGCTGTACCCGGCCATGTAGCGTCGGCACCACGGCCGGTTATGTGCAGACGCTGCATCGCCGGGTACTGCTCAGTGCAGACGCCGCCGCGGGGACTTTCTCCGGCGGCATTTTTTTTTAATCTAAATGTAATATAAATCCAAATGTGCGCGTTCACCGTCTAGCAAACAAGAAGCTACCACCTGAGCTTCAGGTACGCCAACGGAAACACGTCTCCTTTGTTAGAAATGGATGGCTCTGTTATTATACAAACATGCTCTGTGTTTAATGTGTTCACAGCTACCAACGACAATAAGTTAAAGTGATGGTTTTAAAAACCGTAAATTTACTTAGTATGTGAGTTTTATCGGTAACATGTACTTAATGTATCAAACGGACATCCTGGAGCCATGTTGGACGAATATGAGTATCACAATGAGAGCTCTTAGCCAAAGGGACACAACTGAAATACTGAGTAAGGCAAGAAATGTAAAAGACAGAACAGTACACAGTAACAGCTTATGGCTTTTGTCATGAGCAGTTTTATAGCTCTTTAAATACAGCTGCTCTTCCAGTACTCAGGACACATCATAAATAATAAGGGCACTACAAAAAAAAGTAGGCTACATAACTTTAACCAGAAAAATCACCATTAGATGACAGTAGCCTATACTTTTGAAAGCCTTGGTAAAAGTTGAGCATTACTTCCACATAATATATTCAAATTTCTTCATTGTTAGGAAAATGTTATTTGTGTACGTTTTAATTCAAATGAATGTGGTTACACATACCTTTTTCATGCAGCCATTTTGACATGAAATGAAGGGTCAACAACACAGGTGTTCCCATGATACTAATTAAAGTCCACATTTGCAGCAGAAAACTTTATATATATATATACACACACACACACCTACATTTGACGTAAACGTTAGTGCTCTTTATTCAGAACCCACATCTACATTTCAGGATCGGTTAATAGACACAGATTAAATGTTAAATATAATATTTCAATATTTATCATCACAGTAACAGTGTTACACATTAGTAGCTGTAAACACTCAGCATTAGAAAAATACATACGTTGGTTTGGTGCTTAAGTAAGGAGTAAACATTATAATCATCACTTTAAAAGTCACATACGTTGTTTTTGGTGCCTGTTTGTTTTCCCAGATTATAGTGAAATGGTAAATGGACTGTACTTATATAGCGCTTTCTGTCTTCCGACCACTCAAAGCGCTCTACACTACATATCTCATTCACCCCATTCACACACATTCATACACTGATGGCATTGGCTACTGTGCAAGGTGCCAACTGGTCATCAGTTTAAGGATTAAGCCTTCATACACATCATTACACCGATGGCACAAGCCTTCGGGAGCAACTGGGGTTCAGTATTTGATGGGTCGGAAAAGTAGAAAGGCGCCTTATAAGTACAGTCCATTTACCATTACAACTAATATCTGGGAAACAAACAGGCACCAAAACAACGTATGTAACTTTTAAAGTGATGATTATAAATGTTTACTCCTTACTTAAGCACCAAAACCAACGTAGTTATTTTTCTAATGCTGAGTGTTTACAGCCACTAATGTGTGTAACACTGTTACTGTGATGATAAATATTGAAATATTTATATTTAACATTTAATCTGGTCTATAATAACCAGATGTGGGTTTTCTGAATAAGGCACTAACGTTTACGTCAAATGTGTGGTGTGTGTGGGTGTGTGTGTGTGTGGGTATATATATATAATATATATATATATATATAAAGTTTCTGCTGCAACATGTGGACTTTAATTAGTATCATTGGGAACACCTGTGTTGTTGACCCTTCTATTTCATGTCAAAATGGCTGCTATGAAAAAGGTATATTGTAAACCACATTCATTTGAATTAAAACGTACACAATAACATTTCTAACAATGAAGAAATTTGAATATTTATGTTGAGAGTAATGCTCAACTTTTACCAAGGCTTTCAAAAGTATAGGCTACATGTCAACTAATGGTGATTTTTCTGTTAAAGTATGTAGCCTACTTTTTTTTGTAGTGCCCTTATTATTTATTGATGTGTCCTGAGTACTGGAGGCAGCTGTTTTAAAGAGCTATAAAACTGCTCTGACAAAAGCCATAAGCTGTTACTGTGTACTGTTCTGTCTTTTACATTTCTTGCCTTACTCAGTATTTCAGTTGTGTCCCTTTGGCTAAGAGCTCTCATTGTGATACTCATATTCGTCCAACATGGCTCCAGGATGTCCGTTTTACATTAAGTACATTTTACAGATAAAACTCACACTACTAAGTAAATTACGGTTTTAAACCCATCACTTTAACATTATTGTCGTTGGTAGCTGTGAACACATTAAACACAGAGCATGTTGTATAATAACAGAGCCCCTCCATTTCTAACAAAGGAGACGTGTTTCCGTTGGCGTACCTGAAGCTCAGGTGGTAGCTTCTTTGTTTGCTAGACGGTGAACGCGCACATTTGGATTTATATTTATCATTTAGATTAAAAAAAAATGCCGCCGGAGAAAGTCCCCCGGCGGCGTCTGCACTGAGCAGTACCCGGCGATGCAGCGTCTGCACATAACCGGCCGTGTGCCGACGCTACATGGCCGGGTACAGCCAGGCGTGCGTCCCCGCCGAGGGGATTCTTGCATTCCCAAAGGCGGCGTCCGCACCGCGCAATAACCGGCGATGTTGCGTCGGCACAGGGCCGGTTATGTGTGCCCACGCTACATGGCCGGTTACAGCCAGCGACTTGCGTCCCCGCCGAGGGAATTCTTGCATTCCCAACGGCGGCGTCCGCAGCGCGCAGCAAAAATTCGCTGGCTGCAAATATCAGCGAGCTGGCTCCTATTTATAAACTTTTCAGAGAACGTAGCCCGCAGATCGGGGCGTGCCTCGAACGTTCTAGCCACGCCCACTTTGAGCCACGCCTCCCACGCTTGACTCCCTTCCGGGGGTCATCTGTGTCTATGTGTACCGGTATATAATATAATATAAAATATAATATAAATATATTAATTTAATTATTATATTATATATATTAAATTGTCTGTTTGTTTGTGTGTGTGTGTTGTGTGTGTATATATGTATGTATTATGTTCACGTGTAATGTACACGTTAGTGCTCTTTATTCAGAACCCTCACTACATTTCAGGATGTGTCTATTATAGACCAAGATTAAATGTTAAATATAAATATTTCAATATTTATCATCACAGTAACAGTGTTACACACATTAGTAGCTGTAAACACTCAGCATTAGAAATACATACGTTGGTTTGGTGCTTACATAAGGAGTAAACATTTATAATTCATCACTTTAAAAGTGCCTGTTTGTTTCCAGATATATTAGTGTGTGTGTGAATGGGTGTATAAGAGACATTAACTTAAAGAACTTTGTAGAAAGGCGCTTTATGAAGTTCAGTTCATTTCCTTGTATTAGTTTACGGGCAGATCTGCCTTATCCAATATGGCGGACACGTCGACGTACGATTCAGCGCTCAATGCGGCGTCTATGTATATATGTCTATGTCTCCACCACCAAGACTCCTACAGTGCCTCTTTGTGGTCACACGTGGTAACTGGGCACTTTGCGGTCCCAGGTTGAACTGTAGGGGATCTCGGAGCAGCAGTGGGCTCCAGAGATGCAGTGTACGGGCCTGCCACTGTGTGGACATGCCCTGATCCCCGTCAACCACTGTCCCAATTATGGGTAAATAGTCCCAACTATGGGTAAATAGCCCCACTGCCTTGTGGGTAAGCCTATTAAGGCAAGGCTAAGGAAGCACACCACAACAGAAAAGCAATGTGTTGGCGGTACACAATAGGCAGGCCTTACCAGCAAGGAGCAGCCTCCTGCAGCCACATTGGGGGACTGGTTGTCTTGGGCCACCAGGCTTACCTCTTCATGGCGAAGACAGTGCTACTGGGACTAGCGCACCCCCTATGGCACTCTAAAAAACTTCCTTGTGCAGGTATCCACCTCTGACCACGATGAAATTACCTGGACCTACATCCGGTTAAAGTCTGTCGGCGATGGGGTGGCTGGCGACAGGAGCAGGTACGAATGAACTCGGAGCTCCTAGTCAGAACTCTGCATGGCAGCAGCACAGGGTATTGGTTGCTAAGAGTGGCAGCTGTTTTCGGCAGCACCCTGTGTGACTGAGCAGCCCAACTTAGGGAATGCACTGCTCACCTCAAAAGAGGAAGGGCCTAGAAAAGGTGGCCTAAAAATTGCCCACTCAATTCACACCTGGACAGGCTACTGCACCTGTCGGGTCATTCCACCCTTAGCGGTCGAAATAAAAATAAAAACAACTTGAAACTGGCAACATGGAATGTGAGGACTCTCCTGGACTCCTATGGCGGCTCTGATAAACCCCACAGAAGAACAGCCCTGGTTGCAGCTGAATTAAACAGCTATGATATCGACATTGCTGCTCTAAGTGAAACCAGGCTCATGGATGAAGGTTCTCTAACAGAGGAAGGGATGGGATACACCTTCTTCTGGAAAGGTTACGCTCCAGGTGGACAACATCTTCACGGTGTAGGACTAGCCATCAAGAAAACACTGCTGCCAAGACTCACTGAAACACCTGTTTGTATTAATTAAAGACTAATGACCCTCCGCATCCCTTTGGTTTAGAACTGTTTTGCCACACTTCTTAGTGCATATGCACCAACCCTGCCATCCAACAATGAGACCAAGGACCGCTTCTACCAGTCATTGGATGAGACTTTATGCAGGATCCCCAAGACTGACAAGATTTTCATGCTTGGGGATTTCAACGCTCAAGTTGGGCAGAACTCCAGGATATGGAGCGGAGTGCTTGGCAGACATGGTATTGGTCAAATGAACTCAAATGGCATGAGGCTATTGACTCTCTGCTCCGAACACAGCCTGACCATAACAAACACTATCTTCCAGCAAAAGGCCAAATACAAGGCATCATGGATGTACCAGCGATCCAAACACTGGCATCTAATTGATTACACACAATCCATAGCCTGCTAAAGACCATGCACAAAGCACGCCAGGTTACCCTGAATAACCCCTCATCTAGCACTGCTAGGCAGAAATGGCAGAGAGCACGGCAGGAAGTACAGAGGACTACTCGGGCTGTAAAAAATGACCGGTGGATTAAAAAGGCAAAGGAAATCCAATCACTTGCAGATAAAAATGACATGTGTAACTTCCACAATGCTGTCAAATCAATTTACGGTTCGACAAATCGCTGTATCAACCCCATAAAAACAGCAGACCCTCTGAAGGACCAAAACAGCATCCTGATGAGGTGGGCTGACCATTTTGAGACCCTTCTCAATCAGGACTCTGTTGCAGACCACACCATCTTGGATGAAATACCTAAACTTCATCCCATTGACAACCTTGACCAGTCCCCAACCTTCTTGGAGGTTCTATCAGCTGTCCGCAGAACTGCTAAAGCAGGGAGGGTACCTCTGTACAAAAACCCTACATCAGTACATCACCACGGTCTGGACTAATGAGAATATCCCACAACAGTGGAAGGATGCCAGTATTGTCACCATCTACAAGAACAAGGGTGACAAGACCATATGTGGCAATAGTAGAGGCATTTTGCTGGCAAGGTCCTGGCTAAGGTGATGCTTCAAAGACTGGTTGATCACATCACAGAGTCAATGCTGCCTGAATCTCAGTGTGGGTTTAGGAGAAATAGGAGCATGGTGGACATGATTTTCACTGCCCGGCAGCTACAGGAAAAGTGCCGGGAGCAACATAAGAACTTATTCATGGTCTTTGTTGACCTCTCCAAAGCATTCGCCACATGAAGTCCCTGAAACATTTCGATATACGATGCCTTCAGAGAATCCTGGGATTAACCTAGCGCAATCGTGTGCTCAGTCACTCAGAAATACTGTACCAGCACTGAGGCTATGATCACCCAGCACCAACATTATGGGTGGGACATGTGATCAGGATGTCCCCAGACCGGTTGCCTTGCAAAGTGCTCTATGGCTATTTTGCAAGCATAATGTATCAACACACACCGTACTGATTATTACTCTATGTGTCCCTGGTAGCCTTGCTCTCACAGTTTTAACAATTTGTTGCTTTGACCCTGTGGAAACTGTTTCCAGGGACTGTCTGTACTCTGCTAAGCAGAGACGCACTACACTCTGTATTTACCCCTCACATATTAAGCAGAACATTTGATATGATAAAAAAAAAATCTTCATTTATATTTATTTATATTTATATTTATTTAATTTATGTTTGAATATTGTATTTTTAAAGTGATAAACATTGCACATACACTCATATTCATTGATACTCATGGTATTCATGTACAAGGCAGAACAAATATTAATACAAACACTTAACATAGTTACACTTACAAAACAGTCACCTATACTGCCCATACTGGATGCATGTGACAAATTGATTGTGCTATTATATGTGCGCACAGGATGTACTATAACAATTAACAGCCTGGATTCATAATGAGCTATAATTACACACTACATAGGCAATGACATCTTGTTTTAAATAATCTAAATGACATGCATTATCACTCCCCAACCACAAGCCGTGTTTTTAGGAAATGCCTAATATTTTCACAGACGACTAAGACAGTCATTCTTTCTTCTGTGAAAAACAAAATAAAAAGATTTCAGACATGGGAAAAAAAATTGTATTAGTACTACAAGTATTTTTTTTCTTAATGCACAGGCCATCTATCAGAAAAAGAGAGCAGGACGCATTACTCCTGGCATCTAATGTTTTTGGTTCTCATTTTGTACCATTCACATCAAGAAACAACGCCCACCATCCAAGCTATTTATAAGAGCAAGAACACAACATTTTGGTGTTGTTATTAACATTAACAAGGACTAAGTAGGACAATGCAGTGGCTGGAACACACGCAGGCATAGCCCTGAACATGGAGTTTCAGCCACAAAGGGAGCAGCAGCAGCAGCAGCTGGGAGGGAAGGCCGTTATCCAAGACGTGTACTCCCTCACTACAGCTGGAGACACACCTGCCCTCATATAGCTCTCCACTGGGATATTTGTTATTGTCAGGCCTAGTGACCATGACAACTGAATAAAGGAAATGTGAGAGAAAAGTATAGGATCAGTAGTAGTATGTATCCATATCCTTGATTTTAGCCAGAAATGTTATGGGCACTATGATTCACCTTCCTGTGTTGAAGGAATGTTTACCACAGCTACTAACATCTGCCTGGATTTAGTCATAACATCTAACATTAACTTATATTTTTATTTAAAAAAATTCTTAACAATAACAATCAGAAGTTATTATTAGTGCACTTTATATCTGTGTGACTGCTTACTGTCAAAGCTGAAGGAAAGTATAAGGGGACTGTAATGTAAAATTTAGTGGGCTCTATTTACAGAATATGACAGAAATGGAATGTAATAAATGGATGTCATTAATGTCATTAGTGTATAATCACCTGAAAATAATAACTGTTATGTTGTTGTTACCTCAGAATGTGACTTTTATATCGGATAGATCAGGTCTTTCACAGAGTTTTTACAGTTCTGTAGTTTCTCCTACATGCTTGAAAGCGGAGGGTGAGGCAAGCTGTATACAGTTGGCAATTAAATCCTATGCGCTGGACCTTTAACTCACTTTATGCACAATCAGCTGTCTCTACATTAATGTCTTACCACCGTAGCCGCAGTAACAAAGAGGAAATTAGTTAAAGAACGAGGTAAAAATGAATGAAATAAACCAAGACGTCATTACGCATGTGTGTAGCGAGGTTAAACTGAAGATGGAACATAATGATATGTGCTTGTGTTTAAAAATCTATTTATTCTGATCAGTCAGGAACAGATTGTTCTCCCTCCTTGTCTCATTATTCAGCAGATCATTTGCTTTATACAAGGCTCTCGCAATAATAAAAGAGCTTGAAGCAGACACTCATCTCATCAACAATATCTTTTCATTGCAAGTGCCACAGAGAAAAAAATCCCATGTAAATTACAGTCACCTTGATCATAACGCTCTGTTCTTTCAAGAGGACGTGGAATAAAACATAGAAAGACGCAAACAAATGATAAAAGTGTTAACTTTCATGAGCTGTGTCCGCATCACAAGACCTTCATGCTAAGGCCATCACAGTAAAAGCACAATTAAAAGAGCAGAACATAATCCCTGGCGATTAGCACAGCCTGGACCAAAAGTAGAACCTGTAGTGGAAAAGGTTAAGAGGAGAGGACGCCTAGCTCTGACTCGCTAACACACAGACACAGACACAACACTGGACAAGCTGTTCTCTCTCCTCACTCTCACTCAGCAGGCCAAATACAGCCTGACCTATGTTTGTGTGTGTGTGTGTGCACGCACTTATGTTCTGCATCTTTACACCTTGCATACACAAACTGTTCTTGTTTGCATTTAGCACAGGAAGAATCCTTTTTTCCATTATTTAGACAAAAAGGAAAACTGTGATCTCTCTTCCTCTCGCCGCTTATGGACGCCCACCCACCTCCCCGGACTGCACAGTCAGATCTCTTTTAATCCCCATCAGTAATATGCAAGGACAGGTAGCATTTTGAACAATGTTGTTTCTGTCATTCCTATTAGGGAGAGGAAGAGGATTTGATGGACAAGGAGATGAAACCTCTATGTATTAGAACATGCTATTCCTCTGCTTCAGTGTCTAACACATTAGCTAATCCAGATGAAGTGTAGATGAGTTAGTGGTGGGTGGCACAGAATAGAAAAATAGCTCATTTCAGAAATACACAGCCATTGTTCCTCTCACAGCTGGCCTTTGTTACATGTATTTTATTTTTTTTAATTTTTGTACTCTCTAGATCTTATTGTCATAGTCTGAGTGTATACAGGCAGAATTCACCTTGGTCTCGGGCTTCATGCATCATTTAATTTATTGTGCTCTTAATAACAATAATAATATTATGTACATGTTTGCATCTAACAACAAGTTTAACTAAAAACAAAGCTTTACATTTCTAATAGAACAGCTACTGACCTGCTTACAGAGACGCTGGGCAAATAAACTGGTCTGAAATAAATTGTATTTGATTTTTTAAGTAACAGTGAGTTAAAATACCATAACTGATGGTCTATAAGTCATAATGACTTCATTATCTGTAGAATAAAAAAACGCTGAGTCTAAAAATATAAATGACCTTTAATGTATAGCAGCCTACGAATGCATGGATTGAGGTAAAAACTTTATACTTTCCTTTAAGTATATCCATAGATTATTGAAAAAATTTAGAATCACATAGAATATTTTTTTTTTCTTTTGAACCAAAACTTGTTCTTCCTTTATACCATAACATGATATACTTTGGTTTAACAGCTAACTGTTCTTCAGCACACAGACACAGAAAATCAGTCAATCAGGATCATAGCATGAGACAATGTGTTTCTCCAAACTGTGGCCTGTTTCTCTGTACTCACAGTGACTGAATGATGAGTATTACCAGCTGAGTTGAGAAACAAGTGTGCGCACTATGCTTTTTCAATACTTCGTTCTCAGGAATAGTGTTGGGTGTCTTGAAACATCTTGTGCCGGTGTTACTAAGAATGTTGCTGTTGTCTTTGCTGACCTATTATGAGCATAGCTTAACATAATTTAACATAATTTTAGTAATGACTGAAGATAGGCTGTCTGCTCTAAAAGAACCGTGTGTTTTGATTCATCAACGAATAAATATGCACAATTAAGTGTCATATGGCAGCTATGACACCCATATGATTTGTGTGATTCATGAGATTTGTAATTCAAACTGGGATCATTTTGATTAAGGAAAGGTATTTTAAATAAATATAGTAATTAAGTAAAGTACTTGTAGTTTTATTGGTACACTTAGGTTTGCTAGAGACACATCACTGGGGAAAGTAGAGCATTAGAAAAAATAGTATTCTTTTTATTGGTATCAGTTTGTTGATGCAAAGTGTCTATCCATTATAACCATACTAATTTATAGGTAAGTAAGACTCTTTCTCAACACCTCAGGCAAACATGCCATTTAATCATGCATTTAACACTACAGCATTTACAACAGATGCTTATGGTAGATATATTATAACAGTAGCCTGTAAGTCATCAAAAAACATAAAACGTGAAACCTGAAACGTGAAACGTGAATATAACACTAGAGGACAGACCCTGTTGCAGGCTCACACAGTCACAAAGTAAAAACGTGCTCTCAAGCACATGAAAGCAGCACTGTTACGAGCCTACTATGTTGCTGACGTCGTTCCTGTTCTCCAGCTCACACACAGGGACATGTGCTCAGACATGCTCTCAGAATAAGAGGAAGTGCTTTACCATGGATCCATGGAGAAAGTACTTGAAATACACTGATTGTGTGCAAAATGTGCAAGACAAGGACCAACAGTGGACCAGGAGCCTTCCTAGATACAATCTAAAAGACATTCTCGGTTGAGAGTGGTTGCAGGGAATTTTTAGGCCTAATCCAAACCTTTGTGTCCGGACACATAGTTGTTTTTGTTGTTTGTTTGTTTTTTTTCTTTTTTTTTCATTCAAGTGAAGGGGAGGTTATTACTATGGTTAGTTTGCAGGATATCTCAAAAACAGATTTCTATGTATCTTTTAGAAGAACAAAGCCAAGAAACCAACAAGTGACTAGTTTTTTGGTGTACATTCAAATCCGCATGTAAATCCAATAAATTTGCATAAGAGTAGTTACACGAATATCTTAAAGTTCCCATGAACTGGAAAGCAGAGTGCTATTTGATTCTGCATTTGTATGTGTTTCCTGTAAAAATAGCCAGATAGGGAGGAATTTGTCGTGGCTACTCGTCATTTACAACAAGTGTGCATTTACACAGCATCTACATGATGTTACACCCATGTCTGGTGAAATTTAGGAATGAGATCTAAGCTTTCCTGTGCAGCTGCTTAGCTAGTGTCCACATAGGCGTGTTATGGAACATCAATTTACAGAAAATAATTATTTTATTTTATTTGAATTAACTAAAATTAATTTGTATTTTATGAATTGTGAGAATTCAAGAAGATCTTCCTGTCTTGTCCCGTGTCATGTTATCTTATCTTGTTTAATCTTGTGTCTAAATTCATCCCATGTCATATATATCCCCAACAAAAACAAATCAAACTGTCGATGACCGAAAGACCTAATTAAGCAACAGTTTGTTGTAATCATAATTATAGTCCCCCCCTAGATAATTGGATACTTTAATTCTCTCTAGGGGAAGCAAGCAGGATTTAAGTCCAACAACCCACAGAACAAAAGTCCCATTGCATCTCCAGTACTACTATTACTAACTGTGACAGGAAGTTGCTATTCTTATAAATCCATCTCTCTCAGTAATTAACCTTTCAATCACATGTCAAAGGTGACGGCTGAGAAACAGCTAGTAGTATAGTAGTATATAATAGTTCATATCTGGAAACTTTCCCACCTTTCTTTGCGAGATGTCTGAATCATTAGGTAAGACACGATACCAAAGGATAAAGATAAAGCCACAGCATGATCTCAGCTTCACGAATCCCTGGATAATCAGTAACCTTAATCTGTTGTATGTAAAACAACCAGCGCCTAAATCAGGATCTTCAAAGGAGATTAGACAAACTTTGATGACTGAAAATCACAATGGGGATTGGGCTAGCTCACAACCTTTCTTCAACTTCTTGTCCTCATTATCAGTGCAGCTTCTTACTGTGTTAAACACAGCAATAACTGATTTTTTTGGCCACAGAAGGACAGTGGAACTCAGATTGTACTCAGATACGTCATCATAGCATTGGTTTTGCGTTGTGTTTCTGGCCCTTTTAACTCTGCTCAAGGTCTTTGATTACTCCTGAGGGAAATATCTGGCTCTTGTGCCACAAGCTAGTTGCTTACTTTTCTTCTTCTTCTTTTTTTTAGGTGATGCAACCTCAGTTGCTGCTGGGCAAATGCCTTTTTAAACAGAGGCTCCAAACCTTTAAATGATGAATGATCTAGTTTCTACTGATGCTGCAAAATCCTCAGTTTTAGTTCTTTTATAACCAACATTTGATACTTTTGACCTTTTTATTTAACTGGAATGTCTCCAACACTAGGATGACATCGCAGGTTTAGTGGTTTGATTCCTACTTACAAGACAGATATTTTACTGTAGGTATTGGCAACTTCCAGTCATCCTCTGAAGATGACCTGTGGAGCACCTCAGGAGTCTGTGCTCGGACCAATATATGTTACCCCTAGGGCATGTCATCTACAGGCACAATGTGAGCTTCCATTCATACAAAAATGAATACACCCAACAGGTGCATCCGCCTCAAATTCTGGATGGCCTAACTGAGGAAATTATGATTGGCCCTGACAGAGGTAATGCTTACCCTTCAAAACATCTGTGCCTTGTGACTGCAAGAATCTTGGTGTCATTTTTGATAACAACCTCAGCTTGAACAAGGATATTAATACAGTTGTTTAGTCTTATTTTATGCAGAACTTTAAAGAGTAAGTCAAATTTGTCCAGCAGACATCCAAAGACAAAGACATATATGCTTTTATTTCCTCTTGTTTGGACTACTGTAACTCTTACTACGCATCTGATTTAACATAAATTCAACAACAAAATGCAGCTGATCTCCTGACATCATATATGCATGGTTGCACGCTATTGTAGATGTACTGAGCCATATAAAATGCTGTCTGGGATCAAATTATTTTTGTCTAACTACACTGTTTTCCACAGCAAGTTTATGATGTAGTTTGCATAATGAACTTAAATGCCTGGGACAAATGGGTTCTTTTATTAGCTTGGTTGAAGTGCTAAGTTACCCTACAGCTGCAGCAGGGACTACCTTATTCATCACAGGCACGTGAGTCTGCTGATCTCACTGACATACTAATGCAACTCAATTCAAAAATCTCTCTAGACACACTCAGTACACAGTACATTAACACGTGCATGCATACATATATGTCTGCATACACCGACACACAACATACACACAAACGCAGGAGAACAAGTAGGTGGACCCAGGTGGGTCAAGTCACTAGCTCAGGCAGTCAGTAAACAACAAGTACAATTGTGTCACGTGATGAAATAGATATGACACGTGCCGTACAGAGCTGATTGTCACAAGACTAAAGAACCATATGAAGTGCACATGCAGTACTGTATTTAAATGTGTCTCTTCATATCATCTAATTACTCTGTGTCTGTGTGTGTGTGTGTGTCCATCCCTGCTACACTGTGTTCTGATTGAAAACATAAGCTTGAGCTGTGCTGATGAATGGGATGTAGTAATAAAAGGTATATCAGAGTGCTGACAAGAGCCCATTCGAATACACCTAAATGACAGCAGTCCTTATAGTATGGACCTCAACGATGAGATGGAAGTAAATGATGAAATCCTAGTCAAACTTGCACATGCAAGGTAGGTGTTAGAACACACATACTATTTTAAAGGCACCACATGCAAACAGAGAACACCGAGGTTAAAAGAAAGTATGCGTTTTGTTTAGCTCAAAGGAACTCACCTCTGCTTTTGCACATTTTAGACCAATAACTAATTACAGTCAGAGCTTTCTACAACCACAACCACCTGTAGATTTTTCCTAAACCTGGTGATATTTCAGGAGAGTAAATATACTGCAGGCATCATTTCACGCAGTAGGACAAAACAGGGCCATATTGTCCAGGCACAATAAAATGTCATTTAAATTAATTGCTCCAATTCAGTTCAGTTCACCAAGTTGACGTGGGTTTGACCAAGAAGTTACCATTCCAGTTTTATCCAGTCAAACAGTTGCAAAAGTTGTTGGCTACTGTTAAGCTTGTATTTTCATATATTTCCATTTAGTGTTAACAGGTGGATTACTGGCCAAGACATAAGGCTGCATTGTTTGTCCTGCCCTCCATTACGCACTTGAAACCATTAGCATTTTTCTTCTTGCCCCATCAGAGCACGCAAACCATTCTACACACACGGCTCCCTCTGCCCTCCTTTGGCGCTTGCTTGTGTCTGGCAGAACCCACTAATTCAAAACACCTCATTGCGGTTGTTTTGCAGAGGCATTAAAAGGAAATAAATTACTTTTTTGCACAGAAAACATGTAACTTTCCTTCGGGGAGTTTTTTTCCCCCTCTTTGAGGTCAGTAAAGTGCACAACTGCAATGGATCTATTGAATGTGTGTCTAATTTATAAGAGTGCTGTCTGATGTCTGTCCTTTTTAACTAAAAACAAAACAGCACTCTCATATTGACAGGGCTTTTAGTCAGATAAATGTTGCAGAGCCCTCATTATAATGTCATACAAATATGTTGGTCTTCATTCGATTCTGACAAAAGACAACATCATTGCAGACATGTTCAATGCTGAAATAGAAAATGTGTTATTATGCGCTGGTGTGCTATAAGATTACCTTGATTGTGTTTGGCTTGTAGCTAAAGGCAGTGGGTCACAGGTAATGCGATAAGCTATTTTGTAGAGACTTTAATTAAATCAAAAAACAACTCTACTGGGAGAAAATAGAACACAGGACATGTGGTGGTGACAAAAGATGCGAAGCGCATGAAGAAAAACAAACCCTTAGTCTCATCCAGTTGTGTGCGTCTGACCTACTCAGCTAAATTCTCTATTCATGTAAGCTAAACATATTTTTGTATATGAATCAGATATGGAGAGTTCATCTGGAAAGATGTATTACAGATATTTTTGTACACGTGACCTTAAAATGTACCCTATAAATTGGATCTGAGACAGAAGTGTGTAATATGCCATGCTGTTATCTGCTGTTATCTGCTGTCATATAAATTATATGCAATGTTTAAAATATATTTATTTATTTCAGTGCGTTCTACTTGTCGCTATAGTAACCCAGTTCCTTACCTACAACTTCACACACATTGACACTTTTAAGGAGCATCTAAAAGTATAGATAGGTAGGTAAATGTCACACTTATTTTGAGTGCTGTCTTGGAACTTTATACAGGAAGAAAATAAAGTACTGTAATGTATTCAAGCATAAAACAAACAGACTGATCTACACTGATGTGCAGATTATAATAAGCAGTCCAATGGGTTATTAATTAAGCCTCTGACATACCTCACATGCCCATTCAGCACAACTCATTTATTTGGAAAATGAAACTGCAATGATATCAGCAGCTGTGTCCATCAATCACTCTGACTCACTTTGCTTTAGGCTCAACCAACACAGATAAAGCTGCTAGAGTAAAACTCTTAATGTTTTCCTGACGTTTGAGAAGAAACAACATACATATAAAGTGACGCATTTCCCTCTGCTTACTCAGCTTGCCCTCTGATAAAAAGGATGCATCAGAGCTGACTTTAGCGGAGTTGTATAAAGGTCACAGTGTTATTAGAAACAAAAAATAATTCTCATCATGTTCTTGCACCTCCTTGTTTCTCAGTAGTGTGTGAATGCATTTGTGTGAACTACTTGTTGGGCTCTCAGGACCATGCATACATCAATTTTAGCTCATAAATGAACACGAAATTGAATAGGTTCAAAGAAATATACACAATGTATGTCTGCTGCTTTCACAACACCTCAATCAAATTGTCCTGAATGATCTGGATAATATAGAGTTGTATCTCACATTTTGACATAATTTGGTGGTAACTATATCTCCTGTATCAAGAAAACTTTGGAAAACATCATCACAATCATCAAAGAAACAATAATGTTGTCATTTGCATACTAATTAAGCCCCGCAGCACTGGATTGATGTGCCATCTAGTGGCCTTGTGAGCATTAGCATGGTTAAGGTGAAAGTCGGCTGATGCATTGTGATTGACAATTTTCTTAATTTTATATTTTTAGAACTGCGGTCAAATTACTTCTGTTTTGAGATGGTAAATCGTTGCAGTCTGCTCTAAAACACTCTCAGTGATTTCACAATAAAACTTGTTTTTTTTAGCTAGATATTACTGATTGAAATTCTGATTACACCCTTTTAATTAGAGGTGTTTGAAGTTTTATATCTATCCAAATAACGCCAAGTTTTCTTCTCTTATATGTTTAGATAGTTACATTGCTTATCCTTTTTGTATGAAGTCATTTACATGGTGTGTGGAATTAATACAATCTATAAGAACTGCTAGAATGATCTGTGATCCTCTTTGGCATTAATCATTAAAGTCCACAAAGACAGAAAGATCTCATCTGCACATGGGAGCAGTTCAAGCGTCTGCATGTGTGTCTGCATGTGTTCAAACCACAGGAGGTTGCAGTCACATGCTGATTAACAGGTTTTGAGGATCTTGGTTTCTCTTGACATTTGTGTGAGGGTCACTCGTACACTGCTTCATTCAAGATCCCTCTCTCCGACAAAAGCAAAGATACTTCAGTGATGTCCAAAGGAAAGCAAGAGTGAATGTGTAAGGGTAGTCTCTCTCTTTTTTTTAAGAAAGGCCAGCTGACATTATTTAGAATACCTCCCTGTCACCTTCATATTTTGATAAAACCATGTTAATAAATTATTTGTTGTGTTTCAGCATTTCAGCATTTAAATCTCAGAACATTATGAATGTATTTTACTTACTCAGTGCTTTATTGTTTATACAATATAAAGCAAGCACAGGATATGTAAAATACACCCAGTTATTACAGAGTAATAGAGAGTTGAACAGAAGTGGACATTGTTTGGGTTTTTTGTGGTGTAAATATATATTTTTTAAGTGGTATCTTGGTTTGTTCACATTTTTGATTTAAGGTTGTATGAACTGTGGTTTGGATTTATGCACCCTTTGTGTGGTTTTCATCAGAGGTAAACTAGTTTTAAACTGTCAGGCTGAGTCCTGGCTGGCACCCCAAAAAACTAAAAAAAATCAAATAATAGTTATCCCTGAAAATCGTCACAAGAGTAGAGAGTTGTTGTTTTCTTTCACCTGGAGAAGATGCAACATGTTGCACTGTGACATAACTGGGTTATTATATAAGGGTCATCTAGAACATGGCAACAACTCCCATAACTGTATCATCAAGTTTGGTTAAGTTGTAAGCCTTACTGTAACAGCTATAAACCCTTACATCTGCACCAAGGGTAAAAAAAGAACTCATCTAATGTATTGCTCAAACATTTTTAACAAGGTCCTGATATCAAAATCTACCTCTGTCTCTTGTCACAATAAATGTTTAAATGGCTTTTAGAGACCAGAGGTATGTAGACTTGTTTTTGTATTTATTTTTTGCATTAACAGGTAATGAAAAAAAAAATGTAATAACCCAGCTAGAAATTGTATGTTCCCATAAATGTTCCTGAACATCCCAGCTAGTGTAAAGGATGTTGCTTTGTAACATCCACAGAATGTTCCCGGGCTTTCATGATGTGGAGTTCTTTAAAGGAGGAAGTTATTTGTTGGGCCTTCAGAAAACATTCAGAACGTTCTGGGGACCATTACTATGTGACGTTCCCTCTGGGTTTCTACACCATGTTCACATTACATAATATAAGTCAGTCAGTGCAGTGGACATATCCATGTTGGCAGTATTCTCAAAAGATCTATCCATGTCACTACTCAAAGCTTAAGGGTCCATGTTCTCTATGTCTATCTATTGCATGTTCTAGGGCTGTGTCGCAATTGGCTGCACTGATGTCAGTATTGCCAAATGACGTTTCATCAAGGTCACTGAGTGGCAGAGATTTGGCGTTTCCCTGCCTGGCACAGTACAAGGACCAGACAGATTACTCTCCCTATTTCTCTATTTGCTTTGTACCCTTAACCATATAGTCAGACAGTGACAGTGGTACAATGCAAAGGGGTCTGGAAAGCACAGAAAAGAGAACATTGTATGAAACTGATAAATTTGCCCAATCAGCTGCCATCAGTAATCGATACACACATTGCTACAGTCAACATCAGACAACCTGATCATACTTAAAAAAGTTATCTAGTGTTTCTGTAGTGGTGACAGAACATTGGAAAGTTTGAAATAAACTCAATCTCCCTAATGCCAACCCCTCTTTAAGAAATCACATTATCCTTACAAACTGACATATTAACTCATTACTCTAGCAAGGTAAATATATAAATGTTCTTGTCAATTTAGTATCATTATAATCCATAAAGATAAACTGTATTTGTGTACAAACTACATTTACAATTGTGTTGCCTTAACTGCCTACTGTACCAGCCTCTGTTGGTTAGCTGTGCTGTTAGTTGGACAGTGTGAATGTGACACAAAACTGTTGTTTGGTGGATCAAACACAGACCTAATTAAAGGCAGACTCATAACTCATCACTGTTTATTCCTCGTCTATTTTGTCTGTGATATTATTTGATGAGCCATACTTTAAACTGTCGGGTTTCTCCTTCCCGTTTGGAGCTGGATAGTGTTAAATATTCCGATAATGTACATTTTGTCACTCGGAAGCAGCTGTGATTTATTTTAATCTGAGTGGGCTATGGTGTGTGTAAATGTTTCAAAAGTCAGAAAACCAGTGCAATCCCACTGATTTTCAATTAAATCCATCACCCATGATTTAAATGAAAAATAGACATCTAGGTGGCTGGATATGCTCAGTAAACAAACATGAATAAATACATTAAATAATAAGGACCACACATAGACCTGAATGTGTTGGGTTACACAGTCGTTTCTTGTTATAAGTGTAGCTGAGCAGCAGGAGGATTTTAATTCTTTAAAATTTAAATAACGTTGGTAACTTGTTTCTCTTTGCAAATGTTTTTTTTTTAATCAAATTTTTTATTTTATTTTAATTAACAACAACCACCACAACAACAACATGTGATACAGACAAACAAGCAGCTAAATTAAAACAAACCAGAATATGAGGGAAAAGGAAAAACAAAAAAACACCCACAAATAACCCACCCACCCCCTGGATCCAGAACTCCACATCACACAAGTTACACCTGCAACCCACGGAGAATAGTTAACAGTAAATCCCAAGCCTGTATTGCTGACTCTTTTGCTCCGTGGACCCTGGCTATCAACAGCTCCAAATAAGCAATATCGAGATAGAACCCATGCCCGAAAAGAGAGCGAGTGCGGATTCCACCGAGTAGCAACCAGTTTTTTTGCAGCCGTAAGACCAGCCAGCAAAGCTTTTCTTTCAGCCAGTGACAAACCCAGCCCTGACAGGTCATTCAAAATGAGTGTGGAAGGCAAGCAAGGCAATTTGATCTTAAACAAATTAGAGAGGTTCATAGCAACCATCTTCCAAAAGTCGGCCACTGGGGTACATTCCCAAAACATATGAAAAAAAGTGCCAACCACTTTGGAAGAACAAAAAGTACACACAGGATCGCTAATAACCTTCATCAAATGAAGCTTCCTAGGAGTTAAATAAACCCTATGTATATAGTTATAATGTATTTGCTGATGATCAGGGTTTCTAGATGATAAGCCTACACCAACCCACACCTTTTCCCAATCAAACATAGGCTCCAAACCCGGAACATCTCTCCTCCACATCGTGTCCAGCACCAGAGGCCTATAAGAATGCTTTAATAAGAACCAGTAGAGTCTTGAAACAAAACCACTTGTGCTCCCCGCAGACCTAAAAACTTTACGAAGTGGATGTGGTGTTAAAGGCCTCTGCAAAGGGACACCGTTGTCTTTTAGAGTCGATCTCAATTGCAAATAAAAGAAAAAGGAGGTACTCTTTGCAAATGTTGACTTTGGATTCAGATTGCTGGCACATACTCACATCCCTGCATCCTGTTCTTGTCTCCATGACAACAAGGACTTAGATGGAAGATGTTGCTGTTACAGTGGCCTAAGTGCTGTATGACATCTTCTCTGTTGTTCATGCTTTCCTTTCCATCATTGTCCTTCTGCTTCGTCTTCATCTCAGTTAATTCAGTTTTTGCCTGTGCAACATTAAACGCTATATGCATACTATTGGGACCTCCCAAGATGAATGTAAAAGAAGGTCAAATAAAAATAATGGGGATTAAAATGATAAACATACTTTTAGAGATTAAATTGATTAAGCATGTGGGTACATGTGTACAGAAACATTCATGAATTGTCCTTTTCTTTTCTTGCTGCGATCTGAATTTTTCTTCTTGTGAAGTTTCACAAATCCCCTCATCACACTGCCTAATAACAGCCATCTGCTCCACATCTCCAGTCCATTATTATGGAGCAACTACATTAATGGCTGTAATTGTGACTCAGCACACAAGCCTCCCTCTATGGCAAACTGATCTGGCTTCATTCATTTCCTCATCCGAAATGGCATCAATAAAATATGCCCATGAATTCGGAAATGAAATCTCTGTTTACTTTATGGGGATAATGGACGTGTACATAATTGTTTTATTTGGATTCACATCTATTTTTGGCACACATTGTTATTTATGCATGCTTTTGGACTGACTGCTGACAATAAAAGTAAATATAACAGAGGAAATGTTTATTACGTTGAAAATGACTGCTATGACTGTTATTTTCAAATATTCATCATTCAATTTTAAATATTCATCAAGGTAATAGAGGGTATTTTCTATATACAGTATCTGGTATATGGATGGATCACTTACATCCACAATGCTGGCCATCAGCCAGCAGCATTGTGTGTTTATGAAGGTGGATCTCCATTATAATACTGCTTTACTTAATGGAAAGAGCAGAGCATTTGCATGTGTAAATGGCTGCCTAACAGCCTGACGCCAGGGCTGAGAAACAGGGCTGTTAAATAGATATGAGAGTGGTTCATTGAGCTTGCCAATTTGCCATTTTCAACTGTCCCAATTTAACCACAGTGGTGGGTGATGTGAAAGGATTATACAAATGATATAAAAACAGCAGTGTGGTCAATATGGTCAAACAGATTTTTAGGTTTTGTAGTTAGTTTGTTGCCAAGACTGGTAAATTGTCAGCCAGGAGATTGTTTTCATTCTCTCCACAAATTGACTTTTAAACCATTGTTTTTATACTTTATATTAAAGTTAAAGCCATACATGAATTGATGTTTGGGTCATTGGGGCAGTACAACAAGCTATAAAGTGTTAGGGCCGACCATCTGAATCCAAAATCAAACACAGGCCAGGCAGCCAAAATCAGTTTAACAACAAAGACAAGTGATTATATATGAGGGCGTAGCTGGGGGCATTCTTCAGGGAGGAATCAGTGGAATTAGGGTATTAGTGGTCTGTAAGGCTAATGAGGTTCTGGTTTTGTTAGTAGTGGCACTGTTGTGGAGTATTCTGTTCATCAATGGTCTGCAGTTCCTCAAACAGCTACTTGAGGCTGGCTACAGAACGTGACAATCTCCTGCTACTATATTAAGCTGTCCCACCTCACAGCAGAAATAAACATGTTTACAGCCTGGTACAAAAAAACAGTTGATACTCAACAGTATAAGGTATTTGCCAAATGGCCATTAGTCTACAAACAAGAAAACAGGTTTACGCCTAGAGGTCTAACATTGTTATCTGACTCTGTAGAGGCTTCTACATTATGTGCCTATCTGTTGTGAAACAGTCCTATCCTCTGACCTCAGTTACTATAGTAACAATCAGAATGATGCCTGATTCCCTGAACACAAGCATACAGATGTACAGCTGTTCTGTATCTTAAGGAGAAGTCAGCCTAACAATCTAAGATTTAACACTATCCTACAGTGACCTCAGGACATATGCTTGACCCTGTTTAACTCCCATACGTGACATGAAGGAATAGAAAAGTCCCTCACAGACGCAATCCAAACTAGGAGAGTAAAGATTGGAGGCAGCTGGATGACTGCAGACAGCCTGGGTGATCCTGAGACGCAAGAAAAATACAGGCAAAGCACAAAGACAAAGCCTTAGCATCTGTACCACAAATGTAACAAAACAACCTGGCTTCAGGTTTGGATGAATGAGCCAGCATTTTACACTGTGCAGGCTGGAGTTCATGAGGAGATCAGTTACAGGTGTGTGAGTTGATTGCTAGAACCAGGAAGCACACACACACACACACACACACACACACACACACACTTGGAACAAATGTGAAACATGAGGTAGGGAAACAACAGGAAAACACCAGTTTGATGTGGTGAATGTGTTTACTTATTTAGCTGCATATCCAGCAGAAATGGATTATCATTCTGTTGGAATAATGTTTCTGAATGTAAGTCCGATGTTTACTTGCCTTTAAGCTCTGTTCTGGTCTCCTGAGGGAAATATCTGACTCTTTAGCAGCTAAATGCTCTACTCTGTTCACTAACTGTGTCTTACCTGGCTAGTAAAAGCACAACATTCATATCATATTAATTCATTAGGAGAAATATTTTTAAGTGCCATTGGAAGGAAACTCATTTTACTTAGTTGAAAGCTAATGTTCTGTATACTAGAAAATAACTTTATATGCACAAAATAATTAATTTGGCTTGCAACAATTAGCCTAATTAATATTCGCAGTGGCGTCACGTCTCAGCTTTATTGGGCTTTTGTGTTATTTTTATTTCCCCACTTGAATTCACTAACTGCCTTCAAATTATTTGCAATTAAACGGGATTGTCTTTTGGAATAAAACTTTTCATATATTGCAAAGGTAAATAACGCCTGCAAACAAGACAGGTTGCCAGGTGCCACAGTGGCTTATTGTGGAGGCAGTTTTCTTAAAGATAAAAGTTTAATGAGGCATCATTGCTGACATCATATACAGAGCCGAGGAAAATTAATGGATATTTTGGTAAATGCAACTGGATAATAATCAAGAGCTACACTGTGCATTAGACTGGGATTTCTTCACTGCATTGTAGAATAACATAGTTCACATCCTCATTTGGTCTTGAGGCAAACATAACTTAACATCATCTGCCATGTCAGTTAAATTGTCTTGAACATGCACTCTGTGCTCCTATGCTTCTAAAATGGGTATTTTATTTAAATTAAAACAACATTCATGATCAACTCAAGAAGATATAGAATGCAGTAATTTGCATATTAGTGCATGATTAGTTTTGATAGTAAAGAGGCCACACAATATAGATTTTAGGCCCTTCTGTTTTTAGGTTGGTTATTGGAGATGATTACAATACTCACCAGTCTATTTTTACATGATGTCTTCCCTGACTGAATCATTGGCTTTTATTTTTCTAGTTAACCATGTTGAGAAAATGGTCATCATCATGTTTGCAGCTCTGAAACTCTGCATTAAACGTGATCCGGTGACTGGCTGATGTTTCAGGAACCATGTAACAGAGCTGAATAAAGAAGGACTGCCTTTGTTGTAAATTCATCACTAACCACCAAGGCGTTTTAATAACAGTCTCTAAAATGCTCAGTTAGGAGAAATCTGTTTAACAAGAATGTGTCCATTAGTTCTCTGAACTGCACTAAACCACTTCATCCAGATTACCATTAAAGGAATACCCAGGAATACCATTTCCAAGCAGGAAAATTAGATGATTTTAGTCATGAGGCGAGAGAAAGTTTGATTATTTGGCTGCTCAGTATCAGTTTTTAGTCAAGTTACTAATACATGGCTGAAACGAGCACCATTAGGACACATACAGCAAAACACATTACGTGTCTTTTGTCTACAGTCAAATTTATGTGTAATGTTTTCTTCTGAACACTTGATGGAGTAAGAGCCCCCAGGATCAAAATGAATTGATTTGAAGTGCTGCAGTGCCATCTTGTGGTTAACTCCTCAATGTGTTTCCACAGGGAGCCTTTTGAATGACAGAAACTCCTCTTGATGGAAATACACTCGTTTACAACATACTCCCATAAGTACACATATTTTTTGTCAACGCTAAGCCACAAAACTTACAATGAAAGTGATTTACAGCTTTGTTTTATATTCATAAGAGGGTCATATTGCTCAGCTGTGACAGGGCGCTGTAGTAAGTGGGAGAACAGGTGGACCTTGGCCTCTTCTTTAGGGAAGTCTCCTAAACCACCTGTGCGTCTTATATTTTCCAGGAGAAAGTGAAGATGACAGAAATCCCCCCACTTTGTAACCTGTAAGCTGATCATCTCTTCTGCTTAATTCCACTTTCCCCTTACTCAGAGAGAGGAAGTGTGTAAGAGATACACTGGGTGTTGTGTGGTTTCGTTGTGTCATATGTCCTTGTTTGAATGGGTTGAGTGGGTTGGGATGATGAGAAATCTGGCAACTGGAATGAAGCACGTGGAACCTCAACACGTCTAATTTCAGTATGTTTGATTTTTGGTGTTAACGGATAATGATAAAAAAAAATATGTTTAAAGAACATAAGTTGGCTTTTTTTAACAATTTGAGGAGAGCTTTGGAGGGATTGTATTTGAGTTTATGTTGCCATTCATGACTTCGTGACATCGTGGTTGCTGCAAGGAAAGAGTTTGAGCCTCAGCTGTTGTTATGAACTGAGGACCCGGGCGACCGGACAGCTTTGCATCTGTTGGTCGACAGATGCAAAGTTATTACTGTGCTGAGCAGTTGTCTTGTGTTTGGCCACTGAATGTTATTATAGCTGAAGGTGCAGAGCCTACAATGAAAGTGAGGGCAGAGATATATGTCTTTTAGGTCACGTATACACATACATACATGTGCACGTGATAGTAAAGACAAGCCACAAGAAAATAAACTTTGTGCTGGATAATATTCCAGCTTGAGACTAAAATAAAATATGTACAGCTGAATGCGTGCAGCAAACAAAAGATATTATCACTGCAAAGCGAAATCAGATTTGTATTGCTAAGCTAAATGTATTAACTTTAAATATTCGGTTAAACAGGCATGTGACAGACAGGCATGCACCTTTTCATCCTCTCATATGCTATTTGATGTTATTACATGACTGTGGGTTGTAGTTTGACAGTGATGAACTGTGGTCCAAAAAAATGCTGGGGAAACCCCCTCCACCTTCCTGCCAGAATGTGGCTTGTTTTGCTTGTCAAATCAGCTGCCCTGGAGATATTTCAGAGGAAAACTGGGGACAAGGGAGAGGGAGACAGGAGAGAAATTGGGATGAAAAGCAAGTGATACCTTAGTCATGGTGGTGCCAATGTGCCATGTGATGAAAGATCATGAGTGATATTGGGAAAGTCCCCGCAGAACAAAAACTTCAGAGACCAATGGTTACACTTTACCTCTGAGGAAATTTAACATCACGTTTTAATGATGATATTGTTTATATTGATTTTGTTCTTTTTTTCTTTCTGGTGATGGGGAAGTCCTCCGGGGCAGAGAGGGTGATTGGGCATCAGGAAGCAGAGGGAGTCTAGAATTATGGCCGATTGAAAGCTTTTCTGGACTGGGTTCAAGAAGTGCTGACGAAGCAAGACTAAACATCGCGAACCGCAGTTGAAAGATTTGCACATGTGCTGGCTCCCCCTCCACTCCTGCCACCCCGGGATTAGTCCCATCCTGGGAGAGCAGCTACTTTTACATGTGCGCAGGCAGGCATGCACGCACACACACACACGCGCACACACGCACACACACACACACACACACACACACACACACACACACACACACACTTTACATACATATGCACCCTATAATTGGAGAGAAGGAAAGAAAGCAAAGCTTAGAAAGAGAGGTGAGTGTCAAGAATGATGGGAAAATGAGAAATAAGATTCCTGAGTAACCACAAGCAGGAGCATAAATAAAGCTACCCAGTTGTAGTGGAATAAAGTATGTAGGCCTGAGAATCAGCTATAACTTGGCCTGTATTGCAACAAAATAACAAAACTTAATATATTAAATATATTATATATATAACAATGACTGATATGATTGGGTTCAGTCAAATAATTTATTGCTATTTAAACTTTCAGCGTGGGCTGAGGGTAAAGGCTGGCTTAGTGTTTGTTGGTCAACACATACACTCACTCAGGTGATATTCAATTACACAGTTTTTAAAATAATACCAGTTATGCTGCATCATACTGAAGTGAAGACACGAGGCAGCCACGTTCTCTACCATTCCTCTTCTCCTACCCAGTACCAAGAAGCACTGATGTAACTAATAGCAATAATTAGGGCTTCATTCCATTTTCATGTGCCATTAAACACAATGCAGAGACCCTCTGGCACTCCTAAATACAATGTTGTTATTATCTCTGTTATTAGTTAAATCTGTACTGGACAAGTCAGGATGTAGGGTGCTGTCATAATCACAAATTTCTTGCCATGCATCACTATATAGACACCAAGGATCCTGCTGCAAGTGGAAGCATACTTGGTTCAATTGGTTTAACTACACTACAACTCTCACACCTAGGTCTTTAAAACTGGGAAGTATATGACCCAATTTGACTATTTTAAGTATTATGGATGAGATTTCTATATAAATACTTATTTCCTGTGCTTACCAAACATTGTAGATAACCTGCCAATGGAATCAGTAGGTGAAGTGGCAAGTTAGTCCCATTATCCTTTGTACTGTACATATTATAATGACGATTTAAGATGATTTAATGTTCCATGAAATGGCTCCACAAAAGCCTGAAATATTCTGGCATACAGGTAAGCAAAACTTGGAAAGGTTTAATATTTATGTGTTTAAGTTTGACAACTTTGTCTCAAAAAGCCTGGAAGATAAGGCAAGATAGATTATTTAATTATTACTTTTTTTTTTTCCAGTACTTCTTTTAAATGTTTCTGTCAATGATTTATTAATTTTTATAAAATTTGTATTCATTTTGCTGATGGTCTGAAGATTGATCCCATGTTTTAATTCATTTAAAACTGATGTGCTTCATCCACAAATATCATTTCCATTATTTTGTGTATTCCTGACCTCCAGTAACCTTCACCAGTTAGCCAGGCCATCTGGTTGCCCTGTGCGGTCCCCCGTTTCTCCCTCCCCTGCAGCAATGAGAGCACCTCTTCTCAGGGATATCACACCGCAAAGCAGTGAAAGGTCTGTTTTATTAAAAAAAAAAAAAAAAAAAAGATCCTCCCAAACTACAGATCACTTTTCACGTTCATAATCCCTGCACACCATCCTACCCCACATCTACATTGCCAGGAAGTGAAATGCTTGCGACCTGGCTGCTGTGTGTGTCCTAAGCATAGATTTGTGCAAAATTGCTGGTATATGTGATATAATGTAGCACAATTTGGCAGCTTTTATAATTCCGTATAAAACAAAATCAGCACAAAGTACAAACTTGAAGAAGCGTTTCTTCCTCATCAGATTATTGAAAAATTCAAAAAGTCAAAGATGGAGTTCTGTTGTCAGACGATTTCAGGCTGAAATAACAGGATGAAATCCATTTCATGTTCAGTGGAAAGCTTTACCATTTCTTCACTAGCCCACTCCTCCTTCATGAAACCATAAAAACAGTCAAGCAGTACCAGGGGCAGTATACCACCAGGTCCCCTGCCTAGCCAAAGGGTCAAAGTTCAAGCTCATTAGCTGCTACAGTGAATAGTCTGTCTTGCTGGCATAAGTGAAAGTTCGCTACGTCACCCAGCCTAACAGCTCAGTCTTCTCTCCGTCCTTCTGTCTCATGTGTTTGTCTCAGACCTTTAAAGTTTGACACTGCCATTACTTCATAACCACGTGACATCATGGCTCTGTCACTAAGACAAATGGCGATTTTCAGCTCTCTTTTTTTTTTCTCCTCTTCTCCTTTCTTTTACTGATGAGTGATGCAGCGAGCTGGGTTACAACATGTGACTGGAAGTGGGTTGTAGGACGACTTGGACAATGGAGCGTTTGGGGAAAAAAAGCGTGTCCCTTCTTTTGACTCTTGGCTGAAGAACTGAGGAGAGACTTGTAAGGGAGACTTTTATCTGTGGTCATGAGGGAATTTTAGCATCCAGCATATAATACATCAGACGTGAGATTTAAATTGTTTTATTGAATCTTTTTGTTGAGTGTTTTTTTTTTTCTCTTTTTTTTTCATGAATACACAACCAGTAAGCTGCTTAATAACTATTTAAACAGACGGACATTTGATCTCCAGTTTATGTTGATTTTGAACCCACACCAGCCCGTTTATTTTTTTGGGGTTCTGGCTGTGGGTGTCCTTACTGAGTGCTAGCATAATGCTTATTCCTGGCCCTCCTGTAAAGTCAACATAGCTGCTGTCAAACATCATTGTTGTTTCTCGATGAAATATCATGGATATAATTGTCGCTGAGCACCGACTGTTGTCATGTCGATTCTTGACGTGGGAGAAAATGATGGAGCAGGACCAAGCCAAACATTACCTTAAGGAATACGGAGTAGAGAGAGGAGGATTGGAAACCACAGACTCCAGTTTTACTCCAGTTTTGTATTACTGGCTGACTGTGGTCAAGGTTGACCCTCCCAGACACAAACTCCACCGTTGACCATTTACCTACACTGAGTCATCCACTCCAATTTGCGTCATTCACATTGCAGAACACCAAGTTTGGCAGCAAACTAGTACGACCGTAAAGTTTGTGTATCTTTCAGCCTCTATCTTGCCCTCAAACAGCAAACACGCCACTCTCATTTTCATTCATTCAAATCATCATCAGCCTGTGCTGCTCCAAATATAACTCGCCGCACCCATTTGCATCGAGCAGCGTTTAGCTGCTGCAGTCAAATCAAACTGCTGGTCTCCAACACGGCAGTGACACTTATCAAAGACTATTCCAGCGGCCTAAAGCCACAGTTCAGGGCCTATATGTCCCTCTGTCCCTCCTTGTCTGTGAGAGCAAGCGACGGTCAGGGACTCAGTGTCGGGTTAGAGGCGCCAGAGCATTGTGCAGCGGGTGACCTCCTCAACCACGCTGAGGTTTGTTGCTCTCACCATAGCTCAGCCATAATGAACTCAGCAGACCACTAAAAGGCTATGGCTTTCTGTCACTACCCATACTCTATCCCAGCTCCCCAGCCTCAGTGTGAGGCCGCAGGCCCAGGAAAAGGGGGTCTAGCTGTAGCAGGAGAAGGGCAGGATAGAGAATGAGGGGGAAAGCCAGTATCATGGTTGCTTTACCTCTGTTTGTGTTTGTTGTGGTCCTGTTCAGATTGTCCGTTGACTGAATGCAGCTGATCGAGTTCTTGGGTTTGGTGTTGAGTCTAAAGTGTTATTAGCCTTGTGTTACATAAGAGGAAACAGCAGGGAGGAGGTATGCAGGTTCACGTCTGTTTGATGCTTTTGTAATTCTGAGGAGGTGAGTGCTTAGCACTATACTTATTATTGCAGTTATCTAAATGCAGAAAAAAACAAAGAGTGAAAACAGAAAAAAATGAGTGAATGAATTCTTGAAAGATGTGTTGCTAAATGTTCTAACACATTCCACTACAACTGCAGAGTGAGAAACCTGTTAGGAGATCATTGCTGTTAACACAGTGTGTGTAGCTCATTTCAAAGCCAAAGTAGGGAGCACAAGTGTTTCACAGTGTCTGGACTGTGATAAGGTGAGAGAGGGTTGTGTAAATGCCCTTTTAGTCACTTACATTTTAGGTCCTCTGTGGCCCGCAAACACACACAACACACCTCCCCCAGATTGTTTTATTCTTTGACAATAGATTCAGTTACATAATGAACCCCATCCATATCAAAGGCTGGACCAGGGATAGACTGGCGTTGCTCCAAGGCCCCCAGAACGGGCCAAAACCACATGGGAGAACAAACTCTTCCCTATTTTTTCCCCTCTCCCCTGTTCTTTGTCATACCACAAAAGATATCAAGTGTGAGCAGATGGACATGTGTTGCTGATCATATGTGTATTAAACAAATATTGCAATGGTCACCTAATATGTTGCGGTGTACTGTCCGTTTTAGTATGGCCCAGAAACCAGAGAAAGCGTGGCATCCCAGACATGGTTTTGAAATGCATTCCTCATGGCACTGCAATATATAGGCTTGTGAGAATTGGGCAAGTGAGTATAGAACATCCGACCGCAGGCTTGTGGGGTATATATGCACTAGTGGGGTAAATGGGTTTTGATGGGCTCTGCTGTTTTTTTTTTTTGTCTGAATCGCCATGTTGCGCTGGGCGACAAAATTTGGTGCTCCCACAGAGTGCACTCACACACAGCTCTGCCAACACTGAGCTACATTTAAAACTCTGGTCCTGCTGTCCCTGACGCTCTCTCTGCCAAAGCAACTCGGCAAACAAGAAAAATGAGGAAGAGATCTTTTTCTTTCTTTCTTTTCTTTTCGTACCTGAGACATTTCATCCTACTGTCTCCGTCCTCTTTCTTTCCTCGCTCTTCCTTATATTTAGTGGACTTCTCTTTGCCCCTCCATTCTTTTCTCCTGCTTCACATCTACCTCTACTACCTCTGTGCATCAGTAGCATGAAAAATTTTGTGGCAAATGTTCCTCCCACACTTCACATTCCAGGGTCTTACAGGATCCCACATGCTGGTCTCTCTCTCTCTCTCTCTCTCTCTCTCTCTCTCTCTCTCTCTCCTCTCTGTCTCGTTGGTGACAGAGGAGTGCAACTTGTGTGGGTGCTGGGTGCTGGCGAGCAGGGTAACAATGTGAGTGTGTGTGTGTGTGTGTGTGTGTGTGTAAGTGGTGGTGGGGGGGGCAGTAATATGCTAATTCATGATTCTTAATTACATTGGCCCGAAAACAAATTCTCTCATTGACATAACAAGTTTGAATTAATGATTGTGGGCAAATTCTCTCATTGACATAACAAGTTTGAATTAATGATTGTGGGTTTCAGTGACCATCATGTCCCCACTTATGTTGCTTTAAATTACAGTCAGATGTAATTAATGTCCAAATTAAAATTCTAGACGGCTTCTTATTGACAACGAGAAGAAGCTTTTCATATACATGCAAAGTGGATGAAAAAGCTCATTTACGTTTTAAATATCAAAGAGGACATATCATGTTAACCACTGTCAATCATCATCAGAAGTCTCTCCAGTGTGACTAAAACACGGGATGGTAAATCCAATCTGTGAGGGAGACAGGCAAGTGTGAAGGCAAAAAGGTTGAGATGAGATAACTTCAAGTAAAGATGGATAAAGTACATGACGATGGAATCTTGCCACAGTTCAACACAAGCAGAAAGCTGTGACAATGAAAACACAGCCATAGTTACTAATCAACAAGTCTTAAAGCTGTGGAAAGAAGATGAGCAGCTATGCTGCCACCCCATTCACAATTGAGATGTGCCAAGAAAAAAGTGAAAAGGAGAGAACAAATGAAAAAAAAAGAAAGTGAAAGACTGTGGACAACTGTTCAGAGAACAGAACATGACCAGATGTCAAATTGTTGCTGTATTTTAATTTTATATATATTTTAAAATGAATAAAGATTTTTAAAAAATAGATCTCCGCACCTGTGGTGGCTGTTTGTCTTCAACACCATCACTATCACTATTTCACAGGGTTGATAAACCCCATTTTTGGTAAGATAATGTTTGTTCATTTAAGAAATAACATCCAACTTTTGTTTTTACTTTTATGAGTATATTAAAAATGTTTTTACAGACTGTGAAATGTATAATGAGTACCAGAAAGTTTCATTAATCAGAAAAGTAGAATAAGTAACCTGACACTCTCTGACTTTCCATGGTGCAGTAATCCTTTCCCATCTGGCACTCCGAGCAGGTTAAAAGAGACACTGAGAATTATTCGCAAATAGTTTTAGACCCAGGTCTGATTATCTTCTCAGTAAACAACCATAATCAGTTGTTCCGATGGGACAGATTTACTTCAGAATGGCTTTTTTTTTCTATGCCCAACTGAAGCAACAGATTTTAGATTTTACGATTACAAAGTTTTCAAAGAGCTTTATTCATTGATCCCTCGTGATTTACCAATAAATATTTCAATCCCTAAAGTAAAAACAAACTGCAAACTTTATTGAGATTTAAACCAAAACGGTCATGGTTTTGTCATTGTACTTTTAAAGAAGCTCTTTTTTTTTTCTTTTTTTTTTGTAGAAGTAGCTAAACTGGTTGAAGTTAGCATCAGGTCCTCACGGGAACTATTTGATGTAAGTATTGCTGACCAGTCGTAGGTGATCTTGGTGGAGCCAGCACCAATTTAGTGGCATTTAGAGAGCAGGACTGTTGGCACTCGGCTTCCCTCCCTTCTTCTCTGTGCGAGCCCATCCACGAAGAACTGCGGAAGTCAATGTTGGTTCTGTCTGCCACCCTATTTTGCTTGGCTTGGTTGCACCAGCAAACGCAGGAGACACCAATAATAAAATAGACTCCTTTATTTGGTGAGAAGAACAGGGAGACAAGGCAAAATAAGCCTCAGGAAGTCATTTACTTGGGCGGAGCAGCAAAATTTTTGTGTTTGCTTTGGAAGAAACTTGAGATCGTGCAGCAAACAAGTGGAGACAGCTTTTTTTTTTTAAAATAAAAAATAAAATAAAAAAATCTACTGTATGCCATTTTGACTTGGTCTATAGGCTGCTAAGTTTCAAGAGGCAAACCTTTTAGTCACAAAGTTTTCTGTAAAATTTCACAATAAAATAAACAAGTTCAAAATGATTTAGGCCATCGATCAATAGTTTGAGAATGATGAATACATTTAAATTATGGTGGAATCAACATACAGTAATGAGGATTAAGAAATGTGCATCATCTGCTATATAACTCCATTCATTTTAGCACTTGTGTTAGGGAATGTTTTTTCTTCTTTTTGTGGGCAAAATAAAATGCGATCGATGATGAGACATGACATGTACGCAGGATGACGATTCGGAGAACTTAAATGAGATTCGATGCATCAAGTGGGCTTGGCAATAACCATGCTTTATGTGCACTTCATTTCTCTTGCAAATCAACCTCACATTCTCAGACTTTTCACAGTTCCCAGCTCCCTTTTTTTTTTCCCCTGAACCAAGCCCTGAGTCAGCCAGGCTCATTAAAACAGGATGAGACTATTACCAGGCAAGTTATCCTGCTTCTAACAATGGGATGTGGTCAGGTGGTGGAAGCACCAGTTTCACTGGGTTCATTTCGCTTCCCCCCTCATGTCCTCCGGGTCCAAGACCGCGACTCCCACTTCGGCCAATAACGCCCTTCCTCCATCAACAATAACTGTGACAGCTGGAATGTAGCACAGCCTCAGTGCGGCAGTGTTAAAATTACTGTGAATTATATTTCATTTCCAATTTCTGCATACATGTGAGTCTACAGTGGGAGAGTTTACATGTGTGTAAGCATCTACTGTATTAAAGTGCACTGTAGATTGTGCCCGATGTGAGATAATGTCCAGAAAACCATCTCAGACAAAAGTGCATTGTAAAATTGTTGCTCCATTCATTCATTCATTCATTCATTCTGTATACTGTGCTGATGTAACTCCCACCATTCCAGTTCGTTTTTTTTTTTTTGCTATTTACAGTAGGGCTTTCAAAAGGTCCAATCAGAAACTGTGGACAAGTTCCAGGGAAACAGGAACCAAGCACCCTGAAGAGTCTTTTTGCCTCACTTTTATTCACTCCTGTTCTTTCTCAAGAGTTCCTCCTGAAAGTATTTGGCAAACACTGGTGAAAAAAAAAAGACTTTGAGGGAAGAAAAACAACAAGTCGTTCTTGAGCCACCCACACCCCATCTGCTGTGGTATTATCTTCTTTTATTATCTACAGATTATGTGCGCTGATATGATTTTTACAGTTTGGTCTGGTGGTCATTGTGGTTGTTCTTGTTTTGTTTTTTTGTTGTTTTTTTGTTTGTTTGTTACAGCAAAGGGGGTGGGGGGTGGGGGGGTGGGGGAGGATCCTCCCCCATGTGCATCTAATCGTCCATTCAGGACCCTCTTAATGGCTTGTCAGTTCCCCTTGCCCTTCCATTTTCTGTCCAATTAATTCCTTTCTAGCTCTCCGGATAAAGGGACACAATGAGGCCCCTCCACAGCATAATGAATCATTAAAATTCAGCAGCGCGGCCCTGGCACTTGGCTTCTCCCTGGGCTGGTTAGGGACGGCTGCTTGGCATGCATGCCAGGGCCAACTTAAGCATTCTACCCACTGGACTAGAGGAGATGGGATCTTTCCTCATTCCTCTCAGTGGTTTAAAGAAAATCTGAACTTTTCTATTTTGGTGTCAACTCGAGGTCCTGTAAGGTCAGAAGGTTCTGAGAGTGGCACCCGAAATTGAGAAAAGCTGCCTACAGCAAAATGTCAGTTTTATTTTCGATACCTGTATAATTCTCAAAATACTCACTAGAAAAGCTTATCACTTCTACAGCAAAAGAATAATTTAACATATGTTTTGCATTTTGTTACAATAGAGTTTGATAGACTTAAAGGTCCACTTGATTTGAGCAGCATCCAATTAAATTTACTGTGAAGGTTTAATTACTGCCACTTTGGATAACTCTACAGAGGACTGGGAGCTGAGAACAATTCCCTAAAGGTCTCACTGGTGTCCCCTCACAGCTGTGGCTCACAGTACAGATGTTTAACAAGAGGGATAATGTGAACAGCTGGTATCCAGTGCAAAGGCAAACCCATAACCCAAACACTTTTTTCCTCCCTTTTCAACTGTTTCCAAAAATATTTAAGAAGAAATGCGAACAAGTTGAAATTAAATATAAATGCAAATAAGAACGACAAAGACAAAGTCAAGAAAAAGTATCTTTTATTTTTAAAAAATGGCCAGCGAATGGGTTAGCTGTGCATGTGTGAATGAAACTCTAGTTAATAGAACAACAATAATTTTCACAGCCTTTGTCAAAATTATACACCAGAAGAATATACAAAACACAGTTCTGTGGACAAAACCTAGAGCGTGACGCTCCGTACGTTTCCCATACAGCATCTCACAGAACATTACAAACCAAGGCTGCAAGGAATGATATCAAATCAAGGATATAATCAGGTCAACTGTAGGAGTTTCTGGTGTGGATTACTGATTGTGTGCTGCCTGAAGTTTGTTAATAATTCAATTTCATATTCAAATACTGACAATAAGCATTAGAAGGCACAAAAACGTTTTGCGCGAGACTGCAGCAGTGAGTTAGCACTTGATGGCTGATGAGATAAATATGGGCAAATTCTCACACACCTAATTTTCCTCCTTAAACCCTGAATACTCGTCTTTGAGTAACAGATAAAGTTCAAAGATAGTTTTCAGTAAAGAATGTTTAAGTATGATTTGGCGTGTATTATGTCACGGAATATGTGTCTCTTTCCCAAGGAAATGGTTCACACATACAAAAGCACTTCATCTCCCTGACACACTCACACACTCACACACACACACACACACACACGGATGCATGTACGTACACACATCCGTGTGTTGTCCATCTACGTATACAGGAGGTCCAGCTGACATGTCACTCAGAGTGTGTGGTGTTATTTTACCCCATTTCCTTTAACCCTAGATCATGACTAATCGCAATTTGCCAAGCATTGCTTTCAGACACCTGTTCTGTACCGTGCGAGTCTGTTGGTCCAGCTCTGTTTGCTCGCAACTTGGAATAGAGATGTTGCTGGAAATTGGTCTTCAACGGAATGATATCAGAATTATTGTACTTGTACTGTCCTTCACTTCATTTACCTTATTTTCATTAAAAGCCAAACAGTACTGTAAATAACCAAACCCACATTATATGTGTTTATCTACTTAAGAACAAAAAAGAAACCAATAATGCATGAACATAAATATATATAAGACTTTTATGCCAAAATGACACTATAAGATTCATATGAGCCATTTAGTTAAGACTGATCCATTGATGCAAATGGCCAAATGTGCTGCAATATAGCTCTGGCCATTAATGTAAATTTTATTGCAAATTCACATAATTGGTCCCGTCTCCAATGTATCTGTTTCTCCATCTGCTTCACAACAGAAATGAGCCAAAGCAATTCTCTCCTACACAACGGCAGGCCTTTGCTTTACCTCAAGTGTGCACACACGTGCAATCTTAAACTGGAAAGATGGGAGGGGGATGTACAGGATGTAGGCGTAGGCGACATTTCCTCATGGAGGAGTTTGGCTCACCAACAACACAATTTGTCTTTGTGTAAAAAGTCTGTACAAGTGTCTTTTCATCACGACGATATAACTTTGTATAAAATCAGCAGGCACTTTTTCTTTTGTTTTTCACGTTCAAATGGTCACAGGTAGCCTACTACCCCCTTCACCCACTTCTCCACCTGCTCCTTACTTCCTTCATTAGTAGTGCATCGATCTGAAAGAGTCTCTGGTGCGAACTGACTGTTTTTTGTCCCCTTAAGGCCGAGACAGCGTGGTGTAGACGGGCTGGTCCCAGCTGGAGGCGGTGGGGCTGTGGGCAGGAGCCATGGACAGACTGTTGAGGATGGGGCTGCCGTAGGGCCGTCTGGATGAGTGGAAGTAAGGGTACTGGTAGAGGCTAGAAGGATAGCCAGAGTAAGGGTTGTAATAGTTGGAGCTCTGGATGTCAGTATAGTCACACTGGGAGCTGGAGAAAGATGCTGCAGCCGAGGCAGCTGATGTGGCTGAGGTGACACAGGCCTGGCTACTGTAGGAGCTGTAATCGGAGTGTGAGGGTGACCTGTGGGAGTGCTCGCTGTAGTGGCTGGGGCTCAGTTGCTCTGTTTTAATGTGGAGCCGATGCTGGCCCACCTCGCTGGCAGAGGGAGAGGAGGACATGGTGCTCTTGCGGCTCCATGCTGACCCGTTGGCACCGGCGTGGCTGTATGAGGAAGTGTAAGAGCCACCAGGCGCTGGAGGCTGCCCGTGGCTGTGCTCTGAAGGCAGGGTGGAGGAGCCTGAGGCGTGGCCGTTGAGCGGGAGGTACTGGTCAAACTCGTGCACATCGAAGGCCTCCATGTTGCTGATGACATCGGTGCTGAGCTCTGAGATGTCGACGTTGCTGAAGTCAATGTTTTGCCTGCTGCTGTCAACAAGACGACGGCCTTCATGTTTCAGATCCTGCTTCACCCCGTGGTGCAGGTCTGTTTTGGGAGTAGTGGGCGGTGTAGGGGGACCATGTGGCTGCCCTGAGATGATTTAAAAAAAAAACAGAAATAAAGCCATTGCTACAAATATAAAGTGATTTAAATGATTTACAGCCTACCACTATTTAATTCCTAACACAAACCTCCCAAACTAGTTGTGTTCCATGCATTATTTCTTGAATTAAATGTGACAACATACCTGCATGTTCAGGGTGGTGGTGTCCATCATTAATCCCCGCCAGTCCTCCCATGCCTGGTTCAGCTTTATACATGTGATGTGCCAGTTCTGCTCCTGAGTCTGAGTCGCTCTGGCCTGGTTTCACATTCTTCCGTCGCCGGGGCTGGTACTTGTAGTCTGGATGATCTTTCTTGTGCTGAACCCGAAGCCTCTCTGCTTCCTCTACAAATGGCCTCTTCTCACTTTCTGAGAGCAAACTATGATAGGGAAAAAAAAGTCAAACATTAAAATGAATGAAGTCAAACTAAACAAAAATGGAAAGTGGAAAATTTTTTAGATGGCCCAAGTTACTTTTAAAGTTTTTTTTTTTCAAAGACAAAATAATTTTTTTTTAACAAGTCTTCTAACTTATGTAAATTCAACAACCCAAATCTTTTTTTTTATTTAATATATTTATATTTACATGTAATTACCAGAGCTGTTAACTTAAAATATAATTTAAGAAATTAGTAACTTCATGCCCAAATCTGTAGCCATGACCACCCAATGTCCTTTCTTTAAAAATATTAATCTAAACACTCTTTACCTTATTCCTGCATTTATGATGAATTTCAAAATAATTTTCTCTTACCGCCACAGTTTTCCCAGAGTCTTGCTCAGCTCGGCGTTGTGCAGGTGTGGATACTGATCCGCCAGCTTTCTGCGGGCCGCTTGCGCCCAAACCATGAACGCATTCATGGGTCTCTTGACGTGAGGTTTACTCTTCAGTGATCCATTCCCTCTCACGGGCATGGGCACCAAGGACCAGTCGTATCCTTTTAGGACCTGAGAGACGGCATCCCGTATGCAAGCTGGGAACCGGTCGTCATCCTCGGAGTCCAGTTTCTTGCCCAAACCGGTGAGCAGGGATCCTTGACCGTCGGAGCCCGTCGGTGAGGACGGCGCGTCGGAGTCGGACTCGTCCTGGGACATGGAGCTGTTTGTGCCGGATGGACTGCACGGCTGGTCGTTGACACACTTGTCATGCTCCTCTGTCATTTTTAACATTTTTTCTTCAGCCCCTTGGGGATGAAAAATCCGAAAATGTAACCGTCAATTAAAAAACAAAAAAACAAATGTTACCACTGAATTCAAGCGCGCAGCAGAGTGGCCAGTGCGCCTTTTACGCACGGTGAGCCACAGTAAATTCCTTCAACAATTTCAGTCAGTGTGAGTCCGTTGTTTTCCTTCTGTTTCCCTGTTTGTTTGTCTTCGTTAGTCTTGTTTTCCTACGCTGTCATGGGAGGTGCAGTCGTGAAAGTTGTGGTCCAGTATGTGAGCTGAGGAGCTACACGTTACAGCAACTTGAGTTGGAGTTTTAAAATCGTCACTCCACCCTCTGCCTGGGATTGGCTGTAACAAATCACCACTTCCCAACCATTGGTTCAGGCTTTTTATGTGAGCTTCATTATTATAATGATTTTCTTTTTTTCGTTGGTGACACAGTTCTGTTTTATTAAAGCTGCATATGTTGTGTGACGAACAGATATTCTGCCACACTTTCGTAATGCCGTTAGCTAGTACAGAAATCATTCTTGTTTAAAAAATATTTTGGATGCTTATTATTGTTCTAATATTTAGGAGAAAACTATTCTCAATCGTTAAATACATGCAGAAGTCAACATCTAAACTAACAGTAACATTTGGCAATGTGATTATTGTAATATGGCTGTAGATTTTATTGTATATTATTTTTTCTGTTGATTGTACAGGATTTTATTTCTTTAAAAGGATTTTGACATGACAGGAAATAATTAAGTAAATTTACATATGTTACTGTCAAACAAGAGTGAAAACTATTAAATATATAATATGAAAATACAAAAATAGTTTTGTTAATGACAAATATCATATTATCTTTTCTTATTGAAATAAGATTGAGTTTTGCTCCAAGTGAACTGGATCCAAACAAGAATCGACCATCAGAATAAGATCTGCCATGAAGAAAGTAAAATGATGTTTGTTATTCAGGGTTTTTTTCTATTAGATAACAGAAAATCATGTGAAAAGTATCTCAAATTGCACAAATCTGGTAATTCAGTTAAACATGGCATTTGTCAGAGCTTCTAACAAACTAATTTGCAGCAGGGTTGCAAATTGTCAGAGAGTCAGGATGATCCTCTCTCCCACTATCATAACAATCACTCATCAGTGTTTTTCTGTCATATTAAGCCTGTAATGTGCCTGCCTGTCTAATCTAAACAAATGTCCATGACTCCAAAACAAATACTTTCTCTCCTGAACCAACTTCTAACCAAAACGTGTGTTTGATTCGGTAACAAAAAAAATCCCTCCAACTCCACGGCCCAATTATAGCTTTGGATAAATGTTCCAAATTTAGAAGAGGAACTTGTCCCAACAGTCTGTTTGTGATCCATAAGTCACTTCTCATCGCCAGTGAAGCAGGCGTTTTTTTTTTTTTTTTTATGACAGTAAAGATATAAAGAGCAGAGGAGATAAGCGGGTAGACTGAATCACTGCCTTTGTTAAAGGTGTCTTTGTATTCATGTATTGTGGGGTGATTTTTATCACCAGCCTTCCTGTGAAAAGACAAGGTATGTTTGTGCTGAGCGGCAGTTTGCTTTGTTCCATTCACACTGCAGGTAGCTGAGAGAAGAAGAGAATTTGTAATGTGGAAATAATAGAGATTTTTGTCTTTTACATGCAGAGTTTACAGCAGGGAAGGCGATGGCTTGCACAGTAAGGTAAGAAGTTTTCATTGTTTGTGCTGTTATCAACAACAGCCTTAAGAAGCTAAGGGCATTTTGATGTGTCAAACATTTAATACAAAATAATTTTCTTGAAAATCACAAGTGATAAAATGAAAGTGCTACTTCGGTCGGTCCAGAGCCGCCTTTTTTTTTTTCCTTCTAACAGCTGCTGTCACAGTGCTCGGTTGGGTCAAGTTCAGTGCATGTGTGTGTGTGTGTGTGTGTGTGTGTGTGTGTGTGTGTGTGTGTGTGTGTGAACAGACAGACAGGACAGCGGCTAGTTGTCAAACATAACTCTGGCTTCTTTCTTGTCCTGCTCCACACATGGAGAAGTATTTACTGTGTGTGTGTGTGTGTGTGTGCATGTATGAGACTCAGATGTGTAGAATTGTTAAGCGCGCATGAACTTCTAATATTATACTTAAACAGAAACATTTTAAGATTTTGTAACATTAGGCTTCATATTACAAGTCTGTCTGATTCACATTCACCTGACATGTGGCTAGTGTTAAATTTGATAATGAACTAAAAAGCCCTCGGCGAGTACAAACCTCCATTAATTTACCAATTTGTTGCAACACACAAGACATAATTCCTGTCACTTACACATGAATCAAATAGTGTTTTTGATCCTTTTAACATTCCCTTTGGATTTGTAATTAAATCTTTTTTGGTGTGTGTCACATGTAATGCTGGAAATCCCTGTTCCCAATCACCATTGAAACAGAATCAACTGTTCCTGGCTCAAGTCCTGTCTCCCCACTAAATTTCATGGAAATCCTTCTGTCAGGGTTGAGGTATCCTGCCGACAGACAGACAAACAAACAGGCGAATCAATATTAATCAAATCAGTGTGTCATAGTTCAAAAAGTGCTTCATTTGGTTTGTATTTATTGGAGAAGGTAAACAACACATACTTGTACATCGTTTTAATAGCTGGAGGTTGATTATTGGTTCAATAGAAACAAAGTCAGCCGCTTTAATGCAATAGTAAGAAGAGATCATCTTATCTCAGGTAGGATGACCCTGAAGATGAATCAGGATGAGCCCAATGTGAGTGACAGCTGCCGTGGAGCCCTACCAAGCAGTGAGACAGTCTCAGTTTCTTGGTAAAGAGACAGAGACAGACTTAAAACAGACTCCAGCCTTCCCCCCTTCATGCCTCCCTGTATTGTGGGGAGAAACTCTGGCCAGAGTTTGTGGGCTCTGGGCTCTTGATTAGAAAAGGAAGGAGCAACAGAGGAGAGGTAACCGCGCATGAACCTAAAGTGTCCCAAAGAATGAAAGGAAGGTTTTAATTTTCCTATTTTTGCAAGATGCATCTCAAAGGAAAGGGTAAAGATTTTCAGATTTTTTTTTTTTCCGGGCCTTAGCAGAGCATGTTAGCCCATTTCTCCTGGGCCCTAGTCACTTCTGCCCCACATGTAAATTATATTCTCTGGCTTCTAATGTGCATACAAAATTAAATTACACAGTCACCCACAGGAATCTTGCCCGCTTTGGTCTCTGCTTCTGTCTTTTAATGCACTTAGGCACATTTCTTCCACTCTAGCCAAGTTATTGGACAGAGTATGTTGAGCAGCTAAATTGGCATGAATTGCCAGGGCATTGTACAGTTTAGAAAGGAGTTTTAGATGTGTTAGGATGATGTGAATCTGAGAGGTCACTTTAATGAAAAAGTAAAGTCGGATAGATGCCTGCTATGCGTCCAACAAAACATTGCATGTTAAGACATATATTTAATCTAAACATATATTTGTGTGTGTGATGTATGAATCCTGCACCACAAGAATCCTGATAGAATTTATACTATATTTTCCACATGAGGAACAACTGTGGAAACCCAT
The DNA here is from genome assembly GCF_000972845.2 of Larimichthys crocea. Lineage (NCBI taxonomy): Eukaryota > Metazoa > Chordata > Actinopteri > Sciaenidae > Larimichthys > Larimichthys crocea. Next base: position 24,117,678 of record NC_040022.1, on the reverse strand, counting down.
GTCTCTGCAGCCACCACATCGCTCTAACCCTAACCCAAACAGCAGGCCTTCATTCTGTTAAATAATCTCACTGATTGCACACTGTGGCGGTGTAAACTTGCTGAACTGTGGAGACTGGCATGCCCTCCCTCTCACCCAGACGATCCCAACCACTGCCTAACCACATGTGGAACAAACTCCTGGGCTGCTAACAAGCCATATTTCACCCCTGAGCCACATCAACCAAACCACTTCTATCTTTGGTTTCACACACTCAGAGAGAAGGTAATTAGTGCAAAATTTACAGTTGCAGCAAATGCAACTGGAAGGCGAGGACGCAGGTTTTAGACAGAATATGTAGAAAATCCTCTATTTTACAACCCTGGTGAAGTTGTAGGACATGTTATTGTTACATCTTTAGGTGAAAATATTCAGAGGATTTTCCAGTCAGGTTCACACACACATTAAAGTGAACTCTCAGTGATGGATGTACTTACTCCTCCTTTCTGTTCCATCTCTACTCATCCCACCCCCTCCTGGAAGTTTGATGGTGGATGTTTTCCATTTTGGTCTGTGGCCAAATGTATTTTCCAGGTTTTCTACTTAGTGAGGTCGAGGACCCGGGGATGTTTGACTCCACTGGTTCTAATCACAGTCCAACCCCCATGACAGCTGCTGTGTGTTAGGACCTCCCATTGACCCCTAACCCCGCACTATCCTAAATTCATTCCATTAAAACACCATAATGAGGGGTTTACTGGACCAATTGCAGGTTTTATTTAAACCTATTAGTAGACGCAGAGAGGTGGAGGGGAGGTTTTGCACTGTGAGGAGGGAATGAAGGGAGTTTAGATTGAAAGGGGAGTGTTTGAAACTGAAGGAAACAATTAGTCCAAAACGTCTCAGGGTGTGTTTGGCCTTGGGCCACACTCGTTTTTTAATGTCAGGAGTATAAAAAAGCTCAAGTGTTTCCAGATTATTTGCTGTGTTTTCTCCCTGACACATAACTGTTTTGTGAGGTGGCGGTTTTGCGTGTGATAGTTCTGTATGTTCATATGAACCAGAGATTATGGACAGACAGGTTTTGGAAACTGCTGTAGTAGCAGGTCAGGAATGATTATGTTAAGCCATTCTCCCTGGAGTTTCCCCAAGGCTTGCCTGTAAATCTTTGATCTGCTAACTGTCAGTAGGTATCTTAGTTGTGTAACTCAGCTACACAGTGTAGTACACAGAGTACACGTGCAAGAACTACGTGTACATTTGTGAAGTGCATTATGGTTTTAGCTGTTAACATAAACCTTGAACATTGCCTAAAGGTAAAGCTTTTAATATTATAACAGATCAGTGAGCTTCCATTTAATCTTCCGTGTTGAAAAATGTCTATTCTTGCTTATTTTCCTCTGACATGACAACATAAATGCTAAGATGTTCAGCAGGGATGACACTTCCCATGGTGTATCTTGTCCCAGAGTTGTCCCAAGAGAAGCGTGGGTGTATGTGGGTTCTTTTTTTCCCTACCCTTTCTGATCTACACCCCCCTCTCTCTGTCTTTCTTCCCTCTCATCTTCACGGCATATGTTCTGCATAAAACTTGCGGTGTGCTCAGTCTTCCACATTGTCTCCTTTTTTGATCCTTGATTCTCATAAATCATCTCCCTAATTTGCCTGTGAATTAGATGGTGCGGGACATGTAGACATTTAGGACAGGGCTCAGGGGCGGCGAGAGAGAACAGAGAGCCCACCCCTTGACTTTACGGGAAATGGGAGGCCGCTACACAAAAGCAAGACTATTTAGAGGACTTGTCTGGCTGCGGGGACTTTGCCTCACAGCGCTAAGATAATTGTGGTGGATTGTTTTTATTTGCGGATAATTAAAGCAAGAATAAAAATCCATTTGCGCTGCTTGTTTTTTTATGTCCCTTATACGAGCGCAAGACTGAGCAAACGTGCACGTGCATACACATGTTGACACATACAAGTGTGTAGCAAGTGAGCACAGTGCGCACAGTATGAAACCTAAATCTCTTGTGTACAATTCATATATAACAGGATAATTTATAAGCTATTAAAATGATTATTGGTGAGGTGGATCAAATTCACCAATTAGGCATTTCAGTGTACTGGCCAAGACTTTCAATGTTTACGAGCAGCCGTTAGTCTGTCTGTCTCCAGTCTGTCTGTAAGCTCGAAACACTGCACTGAAAAACACATCGGCACACCTGCTGCTAACCACATGAAGAGGCAGAGTGTGTTGCAATCATCTGAATCAGTGTTGTAATGTATTATATGATGTTAGAGCCCAGAAATCATTTCTCTGGGTTGATGTTGATAAATTAACTGTGCAATTGAAAACTGGTTAGTGCTTTAGCGTTTGATCAAAGTTGATTCCCCCGCAGGATAGTTGTAAAAAATATTGCATCACTTTTGTACACATTGCATAAACAGCATATGCAAATGGATCTTTGTTATAAATTAAAGTACATTAGTTTATGGGTAGGATGGCGAAGGAGGAATGCTCGAAGCTAGAGAAATACAATGCCCTCACCATCCTCCTCCTCCTCCACTCCCCATACATGCTGTTTTTAGTCAACGCGTATCCTTGTACCCCTATAAACACCCATCAGGGTCCGCTTTACCGACCAGAGAAACCAGCATTGCAACATTATCCAGAGATTAGCACCATGTACAGACACAGTTAGACACAGTACAGATCAAATTAAATCATGGTGCCTGACATGTCATCACCATGGAAATGTACATGTAGCTTAGCATTGCAGTTTTTTTTCTCCACTATTTCTTTTTTTCAGCTAAGATATCATTTACTTTCACTTCATGAAAGAGCTTATGCGATCTGTCACTTGGTGTTCCGTAGTCCATGGCTGGTCAACGGGAGATTTTGCATTTAGATTTGGTTAATTCATACAGCATGGTATGCTCTAGGTTGGTGCAGGGGCTGACGGTGTGGAGAGGCCTCTACCAAAAGAGGAGGCATGTGATAGCTACTGGCTTGCTTGCTAATATTATCCAATAATTAATAAGCCTACATTTAGGAATCAGCTGGTTTTGCTCCAAGTTGGAGGGTGTGTGAACAGGATTAAGTCACTGGAACTAACATCAAGCTTGTTGTTGATAGTCAGTAAATATATCCAAAATATAAACTAGAGCGTCTCGTTAAAATCGGTTTAATTCAGGACATGTGATGCTTTTGACTTTTCATTGTATTTAATATTGTGGAACCTGTCGTGACTGGACACGACATTTTTTATGTATAGTATAGTTTATGATTTTGCTGCCAACTGTTACTCACACATCTCTTGCCTCAGGTAGGAAAAGAAGGAAGCACTTGTTAACCGTTTTCTACTGTAGTTACAGGGTATTTCCTGGTAACCACTTCACTATTTCCAACTGTTTGCCTGACTGTCCAAGCACGCATAGCAACAAGCTCATTTCAGGTGCTATATATACAAAGGCAAATAAAAAACTCAACTTAAAGCACTCATGGGTAAATCAACATGTAAACTGAACTAAAGCAGGTTATTTGTATTGAGTTTATTGGTGTGTTGTGTTGAGTTTTGGCTATGACGGCATGGTGGTGCACAGTTACAGGTCATATGGTGTGGGAGTCCAAGATCACTAAGGTCACTTCCTGTTCGCTTTAAAGAGGTGCAGAGCTCCAGCTAGGGACAAAAGAGACCACGGAAGTACTTCTGTAACACGAAGGATATAAAGAGTCTTTTCAATGAACCACAAAGTCTGACCTTTTTCATTCACAGAGGAATTTAACTTTCCCTAGAACTATTATGGAAATGTAGCGCTCTCCTCCACCTTCTGCTGTGTATTCATACTAATCCTAACCAGGGTTAGCTCTCAGATTTGTGTTGTTTCTGTTAAATAACACAAATACAGAGATTTCAGAGAGTTACACAGAAAGACTCAGATCAGTTTGGGTGACAGGATCACCTTTGGCAGAGTGTTTAACCTCTACTGACTGGTGACTCTGTTCGGCTCTAAGGACTATCAGTGCACAGATGAAATTGCATATCTGCTGAAGATGATCAAATCAACATTTGATTCCACTCACCTTGGATTGTCTCTCTGAACAAGTAGACTAGAGAGAACAGACACACACACACACACACAATCACTTCCTCCAGTATGTTTTCATTTTTCTGACAAACATTTCAATTGAACTATTCTGCTTATTTTAGCCAAATTGAAGGAATATTAAGCAACCCCCACCCCTCTTCCATCTACCTCTTGTGTCTACTAATGGCAGCCCCTGGGACAGCTTTGGCTACATTTAACACTGAATATAAATCTACTGAGCTACAGGGTCCCTCATTTAACAAGATGCTGCTTTATGGTACTCTGCAAAACTCAACTTTCTTTTATGGATTATATGAAGAATATGTCATCGTTGATTTATTTGACTGATTATTGCATTCATACTTTAGAGCTTTAAGGTCCCTATGTTTGGTTTGGAGGATTAATTCATCATCTATAATTTGACAATGATATGACTCTGTAAAGCTGGACTATGCATCTAACAGTAAAACAGCCAATATCCTCATAATTGGAGAAATTGTTTATATACTCTATTTATATGTGTATGTTCGCATTTATGTTTGTGTATCTATGCAGCACAGACCCTTTAAGTAACCCATGAGTTGTCCACATATGACTTCCTGTGCTTTTGGATAAATTGGTACCAAATTTAATCAGAACCAATGACCTCGGCCCCACACCCAAACAGCCCGATTTCTGCTTGCATTTATGGCCTCAAACTCAGGTACATATATTTATGATGGCAGTAAAGTGGGCTGCTGTAGTTAATCTCCTAATGACGTCTCTTTTCCTCTGCCACCAGTGAGTCTGGGTTAGGGCCACAGGGGCCGATCGCTGGAGACAGGATGGGGGGGAACGGGACCTTGCTTTTGGGATGTGAATTCCGGAGAGCAGGGCTTAAACTAAACTGGCTTTGTGGGCTGAGATGGTGATATGAGACATGAGACATATTGCTTTTTTTCTGTGCAAAATGACATGTATGTGACATAGCATATTCCAGAGGTTACATTGCAAGTGAGAATGCAAGGGGGGAATTTTACTAATGGGAAACAAATGGGCCACACTTTTCAGCTCTTGTCACTTTCTTTCTGTGAGGCAGCTTGTTGCTTTCTCTTTTTCTTTTTTAGGGCATTAATTTCTTGAAGCATAAAAGATGCTTTGCATACACCTTTTGAACTGCTCATTTAAATAATATTCACTTGTCAAACCATGCGGTCAGCGTTTGCATACATGCATATGTGCAAGTTCAAGTGTATGGTCATGTTATTTATGGTGGCAAAAGCATGATTCCAATATAAGAGCGCCTGCTACTGTATGTAACTTTACTTAAAGACACAGTATCATCTGCCAGTGACACTGTGCACACTAAGCAGAACAGTTTCTCTCTCTCTGTCTCCACTGTCCATCTTCCCTCCTCCTTCCTCTCTCCTCTCCTGGTTGCAGTTGTATGTGTGCGCCTTGGGAAGATTACAAAGAGGTGCTTTGTGAGGGGATGCAGCTGCTGAAATTCGACTAGATCCAGCTGAAGAGAGAAGGGAGCAGGTGGGTCAACAACGCCACCCTGCCGTTCCCAGAATATCAGGCTGCAGAGCTGTGCCTCACTCCCTCCCCTCCCCCCCCCCCCCCCACACACACACACACACAGGCACATACATCCTTCGAGCACCCCTACCCCACCCCAGCGCACACACAAACAAACATTATACCATGTCAAAATACAAACACAGTAACACCCACAAAACAGCAATACGGCAATATGCACATGTCAAAGGACTGCCTCAGTGGAAATACTGCCCACTCAAACAAGTGTGCATCACTGGAATCATTCATGCGGTGGGAGAATGTTGGCAGAAAGTTAGAAAAAGCAACACAAATAATTACAACAACACACAAACATACAAGTGCTGCCTCACTAAGGCCTTGTGCTGATACGAAGTTGAGGCTTCGCAGCCTCATTTTGTGATTTTATTAACAGCAGTTACAACAAGGGCAGTCAAAGTGTTGCAGAAAGCAGAGGAAGATCCTGTCAGCTTTGTGAAGTTAAGATGTTAACGGGTCAGGGTGCTGCCAAAATGTTGGATTTCTGCATTGCAATGGGGACATTGGTAAGATGACCCTCATCCGGCTTTGTGCAGCTCAAAAAGAGGTGGTAGGAGATGGAGAGAGGAAAGGAATGAAAGAGAGGAGAGGAAGTCCTCCAGGCCAGTGTTCTTGAGGCGGATAAGATGTCACACCATCCTCTCTGCAGGGGACACCATGCTGGACCAATGTGACATAAAATGCACAGATAAATAAAAAAAAAATTTAATGCATAAAAACATTGAGTAACTGAAGCGGTATTGAAGTTGAAAAATGAAAAAACGATGTTCCCACTTTGCTTTATCGTCTCAATCTTCACCCATAATCAGCTCCAGCTCCAGACTGCTGCTTTTTTTTTTTTTTTTTTTACACATGCATTCTCTGGAAACACCAACCAAAATATGGATGAATTTTCGTATTAACTTTGCATATGTTTTCTTTCTGCCGTCATGTTCCATAAACAAGCTTTTTGATAATCATAAAAGCAATATGCTAATGAGATGCGAAGGAGTTGGACCGTACGGAAAGCTGTGGGCTTTGTGAACTATTCTTCGGCTTTGTAATATATGTTCCTTTTTTATGAAGTCCCTCTGTATCCTTTACCCGAGTTTTGACGCACATGGCTCCCTCCCCCACACCTCCGTTTGCCCATCCCCCTTCATGTGAGCAATAAGTTAGCAATGTCGATAATAAGTCCTTCTGTCTTACCCTGAAAATGCTTGAATGTCATTTCATACACACTATGCCCCACATGGCTGTACCCTGAAAGAGCCCACTGTCTAACACACTTAGTATTCCTGCCTTGAAATACTTGCCGACATCCCTATCACTAGTTAAAAGTCCTGCGAGCAAGCACGCTGACTGACAATCCCTGTTGTACAGTATGTCCTCTCTTTTTATAACGCAAGAAACCAGCAACCTCTATCAATTCGCTAACTGTGTGTGTGTGTGTGTGTGTGTGTGTGTGTATGTGTGTGTGTGTCTAATTTTTTCTTTCTCTCTCTGAAGGCAGTCGGCTTCATAGTTCATCCTTATCTTGGCAGTTTTTCTCTTTAATAGCATAGAGTGTGTCCATTTTCCCTCTAGCTCTCTAGAGTAGAAAAAAGTATTTCCACTGACAATATGTCGCCAGGATAACTCATTTCTTTGCTGAATGACTTTAATTCTTTTCATGGGTCAGCCGTCTTCCGCCATTCATGCGGCTGCAGCTTTGTTGAGGCAGTTCAGTGATGTGATATCAGTTCCATCACGGCCCTGTCACTTGCACCCCGCGGGCTTCACCCCACAGACAGACCCACTGCCCCTTGAACCAAGAGGGGAAAACACAGCTCCCACTCTTCATGCGGTGCTCCAGGTTATTGTTCATTTTCTTATCAGTCACCCTGGTTCATCTGATATTGCAGAAACAACACATTCATGGTCCCTCGCTAGCTCAGATTGCAGTTTGTGTGGAAGTGTGAGAGAGATCATCATTAGAAGGTGGATCTCAGAAAATGCAGACTTCTAGCCATCTGGAGCTCCATCCCTCCACATGTTTTAGAGTGTGGGAAGCTGCATGAACGTGTCACTGGTCTATATCAAATCACTAAATATTTCATCAACTCTGTGCTCACTCGTGGGTGTGTGGAAGTTATTGTTTGAGTGGTTTGTCTTTTTTTTTCTTGTGGCCAATTACTCTGCCATCGCTGTCATTTACATTCATTTACACCAATTCATTTGTCATATAAAATTCGTCTAAGCCCCGCAGTCTGCATCCAACCCATGTTTATGTAGTTTGACAAAACAAAAGCCATATGTTGGTGATATGGCACTGATCAGATGCTGCGCTGTGTCATCTCAACCAACTCTAGGCAACAGCAGAAGATGTGCCACATCTCACCTCTCCCTCCATATCTTCACTGCGAGAGTAATGGGCTCCACATTGCCTAGTGAAGCATCATGCCTGATTGCCGCCATTCTCACATCTGCTTCCTGGAACAGCGGCGGGGAAGTCTCCAAAGAGCTCCCAGTGGAGTGTGGGGCATGTGTGCTCGCATATGAGGCGAGAGTTTGAGACAGGGGCTTGCCGGCGTGGTTTATTTTCAAAGGCTAGTGCTGAGAATGTGTTGAGAGGTTGAGGAGTTGAGAGAGCTCTGGTTTGGGTTTCACCTCCCTGGGACACAGCTGGGGGGTTGGGGTTAGGAGCTGGGTGGGTGGGGGGGGGGGGGGGGGGGGGGGGGTCCGCAAGGATTTTATGTTTAGACAACAGCACAAACAAGCCAGAATTATATTCTGTGCATGTGCGTGATTATATGTATGTGTGTGAGAGAGAGGTGGTCAGAAAGTGCAAAGCCTTGCATATAATATCATACACAGAAAATGGTTTCCTAATTCCTAATTTCCTAACTTGTTTTTGTTCTTGTGTGTGTGACCCTGTACACTTAAGTGAAAAAAAAACCAAAACATGCAAACAACCAAACTGAACTTCAGCAGAACAGGGAAGTGCATGTCCCAGCTAACTGTCATATCTGCACCATTCATTTCCCTATTTTTCAGCAGCCACACCAACATGTGTAGCGATAGGCATCGCTCCAAGTGGGCCACTTTGCATTGAAAAAAGGCCTGGGCCATATGAAAAAAAAATTCACAGAGCTGAACTGAACTTATTTGGTTATTCAAAGCTACCACTCTCTCTTTTCTGGCCTACATCATGCAGTATGTTTTCCAGCCAGCTGCCATGACAAACTGGGAAGTTTTGAATGCAAAATAAGATGCAAAAATGAAAATTTGCATCTTGCAGGACAGTTTCAACTGAGGAAGCTGACTTACCAAAGCTCACTTGGACACTCTTTAAAATGACATTTTGGACATTTGAAGGTGCTTTTGTAAGTGGTAAAAGCAATCCAGAGGTGAACTAAAGCGTGTCCTCTCTTCATGCATGGACACTGAGGCAAGCTGGAAGAGGAACATGTAAACAGACCTGTCATTAACTCAAACAAATCTACCCTAGTAAGCATTTAGTGTTTAAAACCCTTGTTACCATAATCAAGAAATGATACAAAGCAAAGCAACTTGTTGACTATGATGTCTGACTTAAAAAAAACTCTAATTTAACTTAATGTTTAAATTTGAGTTACATTTCACTGACTGGATTTCATGCACAACATGAAAATATGGTGACCAGATAGTGAACATACATGTGCAAATGTATATTTAAATGATCAGGAACCTGCTATATTTTGGTGCCTGTGCTTGCTTGTCCAACTGCATCTCCTTTCCATATATAATCCTATTCAGCTGAAAGTGTGTTGCATGCTCACCAAGCGCCAGAGTTGGATGGTATCTGTACATTCTTCTGTCGTCATCTGGCGCTCAGCGCTATTATCCCTTCTTGTTATAATCACTATTATTCTTTTTCTTTACTTTAATTCCTTAACCATAAAACTCCTATTTTACACCCACCTCCCCAGTAAGCAGCGTCACACTATACTGCAGAATCTAGAATGCAAATAGGAAAGCAGACAGACGGCATGTCTGGATTTTTTTTTCTCTTTTCTTTTTTTAACGATTCTTATGGCTTCTCTGCATTTTGTTGCATTATGTTGCCTGCCAAACACCGACACTGCCACAGCGCTGCTGCTGCTGCCGCTGCTGCCTGTGTTTTTTCGATCAGACTGGTGTGGACCTGGGAAGCAAAGCATGTGCCACAGTGGAATTCAGGTGCCAAGAATATAATTTTCCTTAAGTGCTTACAACTGTAAAAACCAAAGTTGATTCCCTGAGACTGAAAGTAATTACAGGCCATTTAAATTGGAGAAAAAGGCGAAGCTCTTTAGCTTTCAACTCAAAAAACATAATGTGGTCTGTCTAATATCTGTTTTATTTGAATGTTTTAACATTCAAGTTGGTAATTTATATTGGCTGTGTGTGATTCCTCTAGAGGAAATGCCACTGGCTGTGGTTAACCCAAAGACTATAAATTGTGGAAGATATATTGGGGGTTCATATCAGTGCTTATATACGAAAGCATCATCTGGAATGAAATGGACAGCAATATTTTGTCTAACATCTGCGTATTGCCCAATTCTCTTACTGGCTACATATGATTGACTGTCTATCTATCATCTCTTCTGAATGAATGCCTAACTGCTGGTGTGTGATGAACTTGGCTGAGGGATGAACCAAGTGTATCCTGTATCTGTTGTGGCGGAGCAGGGGGGCTTGTGAGAGCGTGACGGTGCACCTGTCAGAGAGGAAGGCCTGGCTAATCACTGTAAGCTGGCCGCAGAGTGAACATGTGTGCTGGGGAGACCCTTCAGGCCAGGAGAGGAGGAGGAGGAGGAGAAGGAGAAGGAGAAGGAGGAGGGGAGGGCACGCCTGACCCAAATTGCTTCAGTAAAAAAAAAAAAAAGGATGTGGATGGAGAATTCCCTAGATCATTCCCCCACCTTCCCACTGCTCTCACCGCTCCTTGGGTCTTCCCCTTTCCCTCATACTCCTCTCATCTTTGGACATCAGAACATTTTCTCTGTTTTTATTGTTAAATCATCCGGCTATTGACATAGTGATTGCATCCTTGGTTACATTTGCTGACTCATCTCTTCTGTTAAACCCGCCTTCCTGGGGATATCTGGCCTGCCATTGGCTCCCTCAGGTCTGATAGCGTAGAGACTAGTTTCCTGCTCTCTCTCTCTCTCACTCACACACACACACACACACACTCTCACTCACTCTCTCTGTTGAGTCATTCTCTGGGAAAAGCAGATCAGCACTCCACCGAGATTCCAGAGAACACACTCTCCGGTTCTGTTGACGAAGGGTGAGGTTCTTCTTCCTTCACCTCTCGAGGCAGGACCACACAGCGTGTGAAAATCTGGCATGCAGACACACCTCAGTTTCCATGTGCAATAAAACATACATACATGTTTTCCCACAACAAATGACTTCACACCACAGTTGAGAGATGCGCAATCATCCTCACTCTGTTGGAGGAATTAACTCAAGCTTAGCCTGCTGTGTTTGTGCATAACTCTGGAAACAGGTAATATGGCCAGCCGTGGTGTAGTCTAAACAGCTGAAAGCAAACAGATTTGTCTGGAGTTCAGCCGCATTCGAATGTTGTTTGCTCCGTCTGCCAAGTCGAAGGAAGGTTTTCAATTAACGTCAGATGTGGATGTCGAAAGTGTACCTGGGTTTTGCTTATCCTCCTCACTGCCGGCTCATTTCACTTGTACATCTTTTCTGATTTATTGACAATTTCTGGAAGACTCCAAAGGTATATTACATTTACAGAGTTTGGCCGGTCAGGCTCAGACTTGATTTAGTAAACTCCCTTTGTGTTCGCGTGTGTCTGTTATGACTAATTGCGTTTGGCCCGTACATCCAAATGCTTCATGTTTTTCAGTAATCACTTGAATTGACCACCGTGACATTACTCGAGAAGTCAAACGCTCATTTTCACTGCACTAATGCCTCTACATTTTCCACATCATTCTTTTCCGTCAGAGGGATCTCACTGCCAAAGCAGACTAATTTGTGCTACATGGCAAATAAATAATCTTATGTAACAGAATAAAAATATATAATGAAAATAATAGATCTTCAAGATCTTTCAAGGAGCCAACTTTTTAAGAAGGCTGAAAAAAAAAAGCACTGGGCTATCTGATGTTTTTTATGCTTAAAATAAAATCACTGATTAGTGTCTTAGATCACTTTTCTCTTCAAGCATGTAGGCTTTGAGTATAGAATAATAATGATGATGATGAGTAAACACTATGTCATCAAATACTGTGGATGCCATAAATATTGAACCATTAGTTAGAGTGTTATTACATGAGATGTCCAGTCATTCCTTCAGAGAAGCAGTGTTTAGCATTTTTCAGCCAAATGGTCTTTTGTTTATGATGCTCACACGTTAACACCTTCCTCCAAATCTGAAAAATGGGATCTTTTGTTGAGACTAATCCATTACGAAAATCCATCAAGTGGAGTTTTTGGGTCTCGTGTGTATAGTCAGTAACCAATCTTTTCAACAGATCCCTCCTAAATATTGGAAGCTTGACTGGGCATTAAACATGCAAAGAAGTGCTTGCTGTCTACAGCTTGTCAATGTGCTTCCACTTATATCCATGTCCTCCTCCTCTTTCTTTCTCTCCTCTCCCTCTATCTCTTCTCACCCTGTCTCTTCCCCCCACCCCGGGGAAGAGTTTGAAGTGGTGATTCTTGGGCTTTGTTTCCTAAATGGGCTGGTTTTGTTGTGTCTAGAGTCTGTGCTCTGGCAGGGCCTCGTTGCTGAGCTGAAACCTAATCTAACGCTGTGCTCGCCACACCGCAAGAGGTGTTTTTTTGGGATCCTCTTAGTGGCTGTTAGCCACTTTATTCTGGACTATACAAGCTCCCTACTAGGGCAATGGCTTTTAATCATAGGAACACCCTCTTTGTTCGATGGTTTGGTTGGTCAAATTTAGTTTACTCTTATTTTTTACTTTTTGTTCTTTGATAGCTTCCTGATATTTTCATTTGTTGTGACTAGGTTTGCATTTCCTTTTTATTTAATTCACGGTTCTGTTTTATAACCATATGTCATAAATAATGTAGAGAGTATAGAGAACACAACAAAACAGTCTTCAAGTGACACAGCACTGAAAAGTACCGAACACATAGCCCCTGCAGGATTTAAAGGCCCTAAAAACATATTTTCTCAATAAGCTTCTTGAAATGAAACTGTTTCTGCCAATGTTAGATTTTTTTGATTATTATTGTTTTATAGGAGAGATGTCTGTTTTGTCTGTGCTCTTCTAACTGATTTGAAGTGGACTCATCTGGATGACACATTCAGGACTCCAATCAGGATTTTGTCTTTACATTAACTTTGAGTGAACTTTGGGTTGTTCATTAATATTTACTTGCTAAAGATTTGATACGAAGTGTTCAGCGGTCTAAAGTGTTTTAACATTGTTGTACTGTAAACATAACGTGCATTTCTACCAAATATTGTTAGGCTGAGGTAACAAAGTTGAAAAAAATAAATGCGTTGAAACAAACTCATCAAATGAATCATCAACATACATAAAACATGACATCGTGAAAACGAAACATCTACTGAAGAGATGAAAAATGGCAGCAGAAAACATCAGATTTGTGTCGACTGCCATATTTCCATCATGTTTTCCACGTCATTTTTAACCGTTTGAGTTTTGACATCCGACTGAATTAGCACTGTTTACCTTGATGCGGTCATCTCCTAATGCTAACATAACCGGAGTGGATGGAAACGTTAAGTTGTGTTTTCTTTTTGATGACTTTATCATGAAATTCTTTTTACAATTTGAGGAAAAAAAATCTGGACAGAAACTTGATTATCAGCATTTCGTAAATGTGCATTATAATCACATGATTGCAGGACACAAATAAAATACTTCCATCCATTCATGAAATGTGGCCGTTCAGAGTTTGTAGTTTCATTCTTCATGAGGAACGGTTGTGGTCAGCTCGAATTATATTGGTTACAATGAATACCAACAGTGACAGGTTTTCATGGCAAAGAAACTTCTCAGACTTCTACTTCTGCATAATCATCTTGTCTGTTGTCTGTTCGTATGTATATTTTGAATTCATTATCTTGTCAAAATGAAGACAGTTTATGGCAGAACTTCTGTGGTTGAATGAAGGCTATACTGTGACACAGAGCGAGAGTACTGAGGAATATTTCTGTAAAACTATGGCTATTTGGAACATACTGGGCAATGATGGAGAGCAGAGGAATGATGATACTCCAGTAGTGGATTGAGACATGTCTTCTTTCACTGTGAAAACTGACATAATACAAGTTGACCATATGACAAACTCTTATAGCCATCTTTCATGTCTACAAACGCTCAAAATATAGATTTTGGGATGAAGTATTACGGCTGCTGCTGCTGTAGCTGCTGCTACAGTAGCCTTCTCAGCCTACCTGTTAGGCTTCAACACACACACACACACACACACACACATTCAGAGAGTACCATGGGTCCCCTGGCCTGGCTGGGTTGTGGGTAGCTTGTAACCCAAGTGTTTTATTAGCAACTGGTCCAACACAGCTAATTGCTTCCTGAGGGAGCCGCCTCCCTTCGGTCCGTGACTGATTAACGGCCCACATTATGTGTCTCGACAACTTTGACAATCTTTTTTTTTTTTTTTTTTTTTTGGTCACATTTTTTTTTTTTTTTTCTTTTTGGTCACAAAACTTTTTATTACACTGCACTGCTACAAATCTCCAGTGTAAATCTCCTCTAAAACTAGTTTTTCATTGTGAAGGCAGTTAAAACATTCAGAACCGGTTTTCAGTAATTAATGTTTATTAATATGATTTAATGATTTTTGTCTAAATAGTGTGTTTTTAATACTCACTTACTGGTCTGCTACATTATTGTCTCGGTCATCTGTTTTAGCTTTGGAGCATGTGTAACTTCTATTTGATATTTTCAATTATTTAAGAGATGACCTTTCCCCCAGTAGAGATGATGAAATTCTCATACACTTTGTCAGTTTTCTTCCATTTTTGTCTGCATTACTGTATTAATTTTACACATGAATCAATTTGAAAACACCAGCTTCTTTATATCCAATCCATTTTATTGAAACAAAAGAAATGACATCAGATTTTAATATTCTTTGTCATGATTTCCTCGTCGGGGACTTTTCAAATGGCCTATAAATATTAGTTCACCGTGTATGTTTCTTGTTTCACAAACAAATCTGGGTCATTCAGATTCAATAGAAGTTATTTTCTGCTCATAATCAGATTTGTCGCTTATTCTCTCACAGGCCTTTTATCTTGCTTTTCTGAATTTAATTATTTCCTAACTTTAAAACCACTTGTTCAAACCTATTAGTTTCAGCACATTTTACGTTGTCTTCTCCTCCGTGCGTGTATTCATGCGTGGGTTGACTGTTGTCATATATATATGCAACACACATGATGTGAGCATACATAACGGACTGAAACCAGGCATCATCTGGTTTTTGACCTGTTAACTCCCAAAAGGAAAGTAGTGAATATATGATCAGTGGATGTCTGAGTGGGTGGACATCAGCTCTGTGGCCGCTGAGAATTCCCCTTCATTTATTTACTTTCTTTTTTGGTGCAGATATTATGTAAAATGCAGCTTTTCATCTATTCTAAAAACTTTGTTCTTGAGGATTTTAATTACAAATGCAGAATCTCTGATCATGAAAAGCAGTCACTGGTTTCCGGGCCCTTTTTGTTGCATGCTCTTGTCTCATAAGTGTCTTTGATGATGCCATTGGGAGCCATGAGCAGATGGGTTTCAAAAGGCTGCTTTCCCAAACAGGATATAGATGATGTGGAGGCCTAGTGGCCTCTGGAGCAGGGATCAAATGCTGTTCTTCCACCCCCCCCACTGCTCCCTCTATCTCTGCAGGGTGGGGTCCGGACGGACGGCCTGAGGAAGAGGAGGTCTTCCTCAAGTGTGTTTCAAGGTCACATTGACACACACACTCCATCCTCATCACTTCCTGTGAATCATCTGGATATCATTATATCGTCAGTTAATTTATATATCTATATCTATATATGTGATAATTAAGTAGAATCCGCAATTTCTCTATTTTGGTGTTAAAGCGGACTCACTGCTCTTGTACTTAAATCAATCTTTCTCTGTCGTGCTGCACCTCATTTTGACCCCTGGATACAGCACTCTTTAATTACTGTCACAGTTGCATATATAATGGTGGATCAGGGCCCTCAAACCATGTTCAGGCAAACTGCGGTAAAAAATGCATACTTCTGGTTTTGGACTTGGAAGAACCCCTCTTGTGCTTTTTCTCAGAAGTCTAGAGTCAACGTCAACTATGGAAACACATTATTGACGTGGATTTGTTTTGTACCGTCTCTTTTTTAACATTTTTCTTCCACAAACGTGTCAGAATCGAGGACATCTGTCTCAGAGTAGACTCATCTAATGGATCCATCCATGCACCCACACGTGTTTCAGCGTATGTGCAGCTGTTATTGAATGGAAGACAACAGCACTTGAATTGGCATTGACATCAGGGGACTATGGTGCAGTCGAGACAACTCAGTTGGCTAGGACAGATTCTTCTGTCTAACGTGGTCGCAACCGAGTGGGCAAAGCAGCTGGAACGTGGTTGACAGGAGGGCCGTGGGGCCAGAGGGAGGAGGAGTCATTTTCACATTAGCAGAATCACATTTTGAGAAAGATGCAGCATTCCAGGACCTCTTTATTTGATTAGCTGTAATGTCATAAATGCAAGAATGTACTCTGATAAATGGCAAAAGTAGCTGATGAATTAGTTATTCCCGTCAGCAAATACCCACGCTAGCTTGCCCTCCCCATCCTCATCCCACGGGCCACATTGCCTCCTCAATCTGCAATATGGAGCATAATTATACTAATTTCTCTCAATTGCATTAGTGAGGGCCTGGAGAAAAGAAAGGCTGTCTTTCTAAGCAGGAGCCTTGACTACGCAGTCAGCCTCCCCGCACCTCAGAGAGCAAGTACAGGGGGAGGCAACATGACCCCTGCTCACCCCCTTTCTCATTTGACTGCCCTCATCTCTCCTCCTTCGTTCCCTCCAGCTCTTGTCCCTCTTTTCTCATTCCATATTTTCCTCCCACACCGATTGCTTCATCTGATGCAAACTGAAACCTACAGAAAACAGTGAGAAGCTTCCGGTGCTTGTAGAATCTGAAAATCTTGTTTTTTCATCTTTTTATTTGAGGAAGAAACACTGCTGTACTTGTTCTGGCTTCCGTTTATATGCCACGGGGGACCTCTAATATTCAACGGTTAAGGATTCTTTTCTAGATATAGTTTTAAGGACTTCTTGGTTTAGTTTTGGGTAGTTAATTGGACAGATTAGTTTATCTGACAATCTAACTAAGATGTTTTTTCCGCATTGCCACTAGACTATTCTTTTTTTTCTGCCTGACAATGTTTTACTAAATAGTGTAGCATATACAGAACTCACTGCCTATGTGATCCAATAGAATCACTCTTTCTCTGCTTCCTTCCCAAGAAGAACCAGTCCTCCATGACCAGGTCACACCAGACTGGCCTAGTGAATGAGGGACTCTCGGGGACTTCAGGGTGCTGGTAGTGGGAACACGGCCTTAGTTATGAAAGACGGCATTGTCCTGTCTGGCTCGCCAACATAGAAAATGAATAAATCAAAGAGGAGAGATCAAGAGTGGAGGAGAGGAGGGGATGGAGGGACAGGGGGCTATCTGACATCTGCATTTTTAGACTGGGCATTGAGCTCTGGAGGAATGTTGTTATCATCCACCCTCAACTGCTACAATTGTGGAGAATTTTGCATTGAATTATAGCATAATCTGATCTCTGATCGGACCTCCCCACCAGCTCCAAGACCAGATCTATTTATCATCAACTTTTTATCATAGCAATTCTAATTTTTACTATACAACACCTTTTATAATTGAATTAAAGGTCCAGTGCATGTGTTTAGGGGGCTCTGTTTACAGAATATGGCACAAATGCATAACTAGGTTTCCATCTGTTTTTATTACCTTAGAATGAGCCATAATCATCTTTAGGGGAGTCTGCCATGTTAAACCACCATGTTTCTACAGTAACCCAGAATGGACAAACTGGCTGTATGTAGGAGCATTTGGCATTTTTCATGCTTCACACAGCCAGTGAATAGTTTCTCCATAATGCTCGGAAGGACAGAGTGAGGCGATAGGGTTGTAGTCAGCAACTAGACAGCTTGATGCTACAAAATTCCACACACTAGTCCTTTAATGCAGTGGTTTTTTTTAGGGAAAACTTGGCTAAGGCTGACATCAAACTGTTAACTCACACCCTGTAATGATCAATCACATGTGTTGCCCTGGATTGGTGAGCCAGCTATTTTTACCTCCATGTCAGGCCGCTTCAGTGATGTACACACGTCTCCATTTCTCTTGATTTGATTCAGAGATTCGCTTTCAAACCTTCCCCTCAAACAGCTTGTCATTGATGTTTCATAATTTGGTTTAGGTGGGATATACAGTGAATCTGGTTTACACATTAGTGCTCAAACCAAAAATAGATGGACGTTTCATTGGATAAAATTGACAAGACATGGATTCATTCTTTGAAAATCCAGCTAATATAATCATCAGCAATAAACTGACACAATATAACCTAAAAAAAAAAATGGGACTTTCCTGTCAAATGATCACCATGGCAGCACGGACAGTTTCTTTTTAAGAATCAATGTGTCCATGCGTCCACAACACTGTCTCTTAGAAGTTATTATTAAAAACAAATATGCTTTGAATAAATCATGATGCTACATTTTCTGTTGATTGAACCCATATGGTACTCTGAAAGTGGTAAAAAAAATGTTGGTACTTAATTTAAAATGTTCACTGAATGTATTTTATTTTATAGCTCTTTGTTAGGAAAAGATGATGGTTTTGGTTTACAGAAAGTTATGCGCTTTGTATGTCTGCCAGGCAGAGATTAGGTTCCTCAACACAACATAAGTGATGAAACAAGGTAATATATAAACCTAATTTTTAGAAGAAAGAGTTGGTGTCCATGGAGATAACTGGAACTTTATGAATGTAGGTAGGGACACAAACTGTATTGCATGATGCAAAACTGTCAGAAGTGGTACAAAGTTATTGCTTTGTAAGTTTCAAGTCTTTCATTTTACCTTTCTGTCACATCATGTGACCTGTAAGGTTAGGGTTTCTTTTGGCAGATGCGGTAATGTCCATGAATGTCCTTTCTTTTTTTCTACATTATCATCTGTCGTTAACTATGACAAGCCGATATTGTATTCAGAATCGGGTGTTGGGGCACATGGGATGGCCAATCAGTCAGTCAGTCAGTCAGTCGGCCACTGGCTGACCTCTGCACTTGGACAGCCAGTGCAGACCGGTATACTGGTGGATCCCAGCAAGACAGCAGCTGGCTCTCTGATTCAGTTCAGCACAGTGGCACTTTGCTGCTGCATCCCATCCCAGGTGTGTGTATGTGTGTGTGCGTCTGGGTATGTGTGTGTGTGTGTGTCTGTGCGTAAATGTTGTGTGCACAATGGCCGCCCTGTGTGACCCTGTGCATCTGTGTCTGCCCTGACAAGCTCTACTGTCCTGCTTGCCGCTGGGTCCTCTCTTCAGGGTTGACAGCACACTACAGGTGCCCAACACATCTGGCGCTTTGCACACACATCTGCTAAGGCACTGATAAGTTATATTAAGATATAGCTCAAAGGAATACACTAATAAAATCAGCAGGGACATAACAAATTCCCTTCAGTTGCTACTTTGAGAAGTGAGAGATTTTTTTTTTTCTTTGTGAGGCCACAAATGCGTTCATTATTTGACCAGGCTACAAGTTCATGACCAGACCTCTAGTCATTAATGAAAGTCTGTGTCTGGGGCGCGATTCTGAACAGTCATCACACTGTTTTTTCATCTAACACCCCCCAACATCTTTCAGTACCAAACACATCCTGCACATAATCAATGCTCTGTCCCACAGCAACCTCTGTTTGCTAACTCTGGACAAGCAAAAAAGTTTGGTTGAAAGGAGCCATTTATAGACGTTTTTGTAAGCTAAAAGAACATTTGTAATTCATTTGGTAACTTCTGAAACACAGTGCCTCTGCAGTGGCAGTTCATGTCTGCAGCTTGCTCTTAAACCCTACAAACTCTAACATAACACATTTACTGAACACATGGAGTAAAAAAAAAATCCAGCTATGCTCTAAGCTGTACAAATAAATCTTGTTAAGTCAGTGTCTCAGTTCTGGCAAACAAACCAACAGTGAGATCATCGGACTTGGTTTGCCCTACTCGCAAGCAGAGGCACAGTGTGCAAATATAGGCCAGAGATCAACCGGTTAACAGGTGCACTTCCTCCTTCCCCTGACTGGATATTTGTATGAGCATCTAAGGAGGAACCATCATTTGTGATACCTGTCATACGGATCAGTCAGCAAAGTCTGTGGCATGTTTGAAGTTTTATCTCTTCCTCATTGATCTGTAACACTGAGCTTTTTTTCAGAACTGCTGCTAAAGAAACTCGTGGTATCATTTGTTTGATGACCTTTAGTGAATTGCAGTTTTTGTAACAAAATCTGTCTCCCTGACTTAGCTGGATTTTCTTGTGTGTGAGGGAAATGAGTATGTGTGTTATTACAGCTCTAGGTCCGGTAGGTCAGGTCACAGGACATGACAGTTGGCTAGTGAAGAGCAGCCTCTAGGCAAATGTAAGTCCCCTCCACCCCCGCCTACCTCTCTCTCTCTCTCTCTCTGGGTGGCCCGTGTTTACGAGCTCCAGGAGCAGGTCATCACTGTGCTGAGAACACGGCTGCTGCAGGGGGACTGTTACTGGGTCAACCCTGGAGCAGCGACCAGGATTTTTTTTTTTTCCCCTTGCCTTGTGTGCCTGTGCATGTTTAGATGTGTGTGCACACTCGCCTCTATGTGTTTGTGTGTGTGTTGATTCGGACTTCCTGTGTGCAACAGTGCGGGGGAACAGAGATGGGGGTGAGATGACCCTTGACCCTGACCACATGTCCTGGTCTGTCGGCTGATCACCCACACTTCCGCCTGCAGGGGCTCTTTGCTACTCTCTCAGGGCCTGAGAAATGTCCCGGCTCATCAGCACTGTCATGTTGCACCATCATTCTCATCGTCATCATCTTCATTTGTTGCTTGGCTTGGTTGGCTTTCTTTTACGTTTCTAAGTTCAGGAGCACACTAAAGAATCTGCTTGCCAAAATATTTGTGCCTGAATGTTTCTGTGATAAAAAGGGGATTTTTTAAATAATCGTTAAAGTCATTTGAAGCAACACTTAGACTTGACCTCACCCTGTTTTCTATGCACCAACCAAGTGTGGGTGATTCCGAACACTTATCAGAGCAAAAGCATAGACTGAACAAAAATGAATGTAGTTCATAGGTTTCTGAAGAGCTGTCGTGAAGCTCAATGTGGTTTTGGCAGTGACTCCACAGACTCTTTGCTAATCTAAAAATGGGTTAAGATGTGGCGCATGGGTGGAGCTGGGACAGCCCAAATGAAGCCTTGTTACTGGAACCAGCCATGAGTGATGGCACCCAAAACAGCCATATACTTAGTTATGATAATGTTTTGTAATTTAAACATGTGAACATGAACATGTTTTCTTCTACTATAATGTTGGGAATTTTAATATGTGGGATTATGGAGATTGTCTCAGCTCTGCTTCCAGCCTCAAGTGGCCATTCAGTTGCTTTAACAAAAGTAGACTAAAAGATTCCCTCAGCTGACAAACTGCTTTTATAATTAAACGGAAATATGACATATACGCATAAATTTCATATTTAAAATGACAAATTAATATAATTGTAAAAGCTGGTTATGTGACAACAAGTCCTTAGTGCCTTTACAGTTTTAAATATGTACACATTATATTAGACACTGGGCTGCTATTTTTGTCATTTCACTCAGAATGTGAACTCTAGCAATGCTAAAAAGTTTCTATTCATTAATTATATATTTTATTTCTAAAGTGCTTATCAGGATACTCATAGATGCTTTACACAACAAGCTAAAAAAAAAAGAGAGATAACTAAAAATGCACTTAAAGGTCAAAGTAACACAGGACATAGCCGTGAAAGTGAGTTAACTTAGCTTGCTACTCTTAAAACTAATTACAGAAGCCATGAATTTTTGTCGTTCATAGAGACTATGTTCATTTCATGTCGAGGTCTAACTAGTGTTAGCTTTCTCTTTCGTGTAGGAACGGTAAATGACCACACCATCAAAACCCACAGCAACCGGTAGTCCTGTAATATCTGCACTCTTTACTTTACCCTGTGATTTAAAACTGATCAAATTACCAACACTGTCAGTCAGAACTAAAATTTACTAAATATGAACTAAATATGAATCTCAGTTTGACATTCATTTCTTTACCAGCTCTCAGCCTTTTCAAACACAATCCACCACCATGAGTACCTTGATCACTGGTGACCTTTTAACCCCCAGCTTCCCTGGGAACACCATCATTCCTGTGGTCCCACTCACAGGGCAGTAGTCACCAGCCCAGGGCCATCCCACCACAAGGCTTTCTTTGACTACGCCTAATGAGAAGACTATGGTACGGGATTGCAACCAACATGGAGAGGTTTACTTCCTTTACTCCGCTCCTTATCGGCTTGTGAATTGAAAATTATTTAATTAAATACATCTCCTCTTCCCGAGGATTATGTCCACTCCCGGTAGTGCACACTGTTGGACTAATGTGGTTAAATACAGTTAAATTGTATAATCACAGAGTCTGCAATTAGTGCAGTATGCTTGTCGATAAAGGGGCCAGTATGTGTGTTGGCAGGGCGCTCTCCTCCAAGATCCCAATTCGTGTAATTAAATGTAGGGGTCTGCATTTTGGCTTATTGGATTTATTTTGACTGATTAACCCTGGCATTGACTGACGGGTAAGACAGAGGTGGTGGTGTGTTGGTGGAGCCAGAGAAGGGTCCTGCATAATGTGTGTGCATGTAATCCTAATGCTGCTCTTTGCCCATGAGAAACTATCCTGAAAGTCAAAGGTCAGTAAACATAAAATCAACCAAAAGCCTCATTTCACTTTCAGCAACTGCTTTTTTAAACAAACAAACACCATAGGCATCTTGCTTTTATGCCTAAATTAGTGCTCCTTATGTGGGAAGCCAGCAATAGTCTGCTGGGTGTGTGTGTGTGGGTGTGCGTGAGTGTGTGTTTGCAGTGGCATTAGCTGTGTTTATTTGGTCAGGGGTGTCAGACAGATTAGCTGGTGTGTTACAGGTGCTATAAAAGTTGTTGCTTTGGACACGGCTCATGAACTGTATAATGACTCCGGGCTCATGTTAATCTCACTCCGCCTGGCTCCATCTCGGGGTGCTGGACTGTTTTTGCTGCTGGGCTGGACTCAGGGCTAACAGGCAAACAGAGACGATGCAGAGAGGCGCAGAGCGTTCCAGCATTACGCCTACTGGCAGAGGCAGGGAAGCAGGCCAGAGAAGGAAAGAGGGGAGGATAGAGGAAAGTAAGAAAAGGCGGATCGAGGAATTTGTTTGTGGCCACGAAGGTGCTTATTTTATTTTCTGCTTTTCTTTACCCTTTCTCCTGTCTGGGGATCAGAAGAGATGAGAGATATAGTGCAGAGGAGCCCAGGGATATGCAGGAGTAAGAAGGAGAAAAAGAGTGATGGAAAGCACTCAGTCGCTCAGTGAGTCCTCCCCAGGGGATCATAGTGTTGTGGATTCCATGCTGTTTATCTTATTGGCCTTTAGGGGAAAGACAAAACAGAACATTTGGGCTGGATAGAGGGAACCACATGGTCTGTACTTTATTTGTGGATGATCCTAAACTCTTTGAAAGAGCATCATGAGTCACAGATCTCCGTCTCTTGGTGTCACACCAGTTCGCTGTGCATTTGTTTTTGCCTCAACCTGTCGCTTCTCCTTACTCTCAGGATCAGTCTGTGCTGTTGTTGTCTGTTACCAATCTCTAGACTGTTCTTGACTTATCTTAGCTCCTTATACCAATTCCAATAATCTTTAAGTAGAATGTGATGAGAGTGTTTGAGAAAACCTGTACTTGCTTGGCTGGAGGACCGCCAGTCTGTCAGACATGGTTCTCCTATGAGGTAGTGTGTTGGCCCAGGCAGCAGACAGGCTGAAAACTCAGGTGTAGATTCGAACCACAGTGTTTATGAGGCACTACACTGGTGTAATCCAAGTAATTGTTTATTACAGGCCTCAACCTATGTTATAAGTAATTACTTTTGGGTGCCCTCGCCCTGTAAAAATCAGTTTTGTTTCCTGTCTGGGTGCCTAACACCGCAATCTAAGCTCCTCCTTTCAAAATGTATATGTTTTACTACACCTTGTGAATAATATTACATATAATTGTGAGCAGTGCAATTGTAAAGTACATGCATATGCTACTTAGGATCATTAGAGCTTTGATGGTGCAGAGCAATTCCTCAGTGACACTCCATCGCCTGTGCCCATAAAACTCTCAATGCCGAACCAGTGGGAGTGGATTTTGCTGTGGCACGGTGCTCTAATAGCCACTTTCTTAATCAGACGGCTGGACAAATTGTAATCATTAGCACTGTAGTGAGCAACGTGCATGACATAGATCTGGAAACTCATTAGAGTGAGTTAGTTTGAGTCGGCTGTGAAGACGGAAGAGAAAGGAAAGCAGAGAGGAGAAGGAGGAGGAGGGGACGAAGGTGCCGTCACACACTCACCTGGGTCTGTTTGCAATCAGGCAGCTGAAGGAGGCAGTTCAATTAGAGCTCAGCTAAGTGCTGTACCAGCTTGCACCGGCGAGGCTTGCGTCATCGCCAAGCACACATGGATGCAAGAGCTCCTCCGACATGAGCATGTGCACACACACACACATAGTCAGACGTGTGCGCAGTAACCCACACAAACTGTGATTACAGTTACAGAAATCACACATGCGCACACACACACACTCAGCGGGGAGCAGATACTGCTCACACTCTGATTTACTCTGTAGCTTTGTTGTTCTAATGTGGCATGCGAAGCTCATCACTGGCTGCAAGCTGTCAAAGCAGTGATACCTGCTTTTGGCTTTGTTCCTTTTTGTATATCTGCCACCTCACTCCGGTGCATCATTCTTAAAATATTGTCATCTGTTACAGTTTAATGTTGATGAAGTAACAAATGAATAAAAAGAAACATTAAACACTTGAGATCGTATTGAGACTCGGCTGGATTTTTATTGTAACCTAGGAGCCAAAAATCTAAACGACGAAATATGATGCTGAGAAACGCACACATTGATTGACACATACGTAAGCACACGCTCAAAAGAGAGTCTCTCCAGGCACTGACAAATATACTGTAGAGACGACTACTTACACTCGCAAATACTGTACACAAAAGCGCAAAGACACACGTGTGCGTGTCCACACAGCTGCACATGCTTGAGCAAAGCTAGCATCTGTCCCAGAGACATCCGTCAGTGACTCCACATCTGTGTGATCCAGCTCAAGCCTTTTGCTCCGGCCCCCACACCCCGCACACGTTCCCCTCAACTGGGCTTGGCCTCGTGCCATCTTCCTTTAGTCGTCCAGCTGAGTGATACATGCGTAACCTCAGACAGCTATACAGTCCCGTAGCCTATTTAAAGTATTCCTAAAGGGAATGTGATATGGTGGCTTTCATTTGAAACATCTTTTTTGATTGAGAGGGAGATGTGGCACACTTACCATAATGGCACTTTTAATGACCCTAATGTGGAATGTCTTTTCACGGTAACACATGTTCAAAGCTTCTCTGGCTCACTGAAGCAGCAAATGCCGCCCAGCAAACGATCCCTCATCTGTCTACAACGCCACTTTTCTTTGTAACTTCGGACATCAGTTGCGAGACATCATCGGTGCTGGCTGATGAAAACAATGATTGCAGACAGTGACCAACACAAAATGTTTCTGCCTTTTTTTTTTGCTTTCTAATTCAATCATTTTGGGAAAAGTGTTGTGTGTGTGTGTTTTTTTTTTAAATGCTGCCCTTGTGGGTCAATCTTGTGATGATGTTGTTGTCTTGGCGTCTTCAGTGACAGCATCACTCCACCCCACGCCCCCACCTTCACCCCTAACTTACCCCTGCCCCGAGGTCATTAGTCATAAGCATGGACGGAGGGGAGGGAGGATTGTGAACAGCGCAGAGGGGACAGTGCAGAATGGATCCTATTGTTAGCCCCACAGGCCAGAGGGTGCTGTCTCACCCGGGGGAAGTATCGCCATTTGGACCACACTCACAGCCAAGTGTGTTTTCTTGGGTGTCCATGCGCGTGTATGTCTGTTTTCCTGCGAAATGTGTACATGAGTGTGTTTCTCTGCAAGTGCATGTATGTGTTAATGTGTGTCTACGCGGACTTATCACCACGGCAACTGCTCTTTTTGATTGTTCATTTCCATTTAGCATGTGATGTGACGCAGCCTGACACCACCACATGAGCATGTGAAGCCTGTCACAAGCTAATTTGTAAACTTGTTGTCTTCTATCACATCTCATCACTGCTGTCTCTAAAGGTATTTCCATATGTTGGCTCCTCTGTGTGGCCCAGACTATACTGCGTACATGTGTGGGTTAGTGGGTGGGTGTATACACCAGAGATGGCTTGTCCTAATCTGTATTTATGTGCTTGTGGTCAAATTAATACAGATTACCATAATCAAATCTGGCTGTGACATGACATTGCTGTTCAGCCAACTCTGTTTCATAGATCTCAACAAATCCATTCCTCTTTAGCTCCCCTCTGAATTCAGCCCAGATTGCGAAGGGCCTATATTCAGTGAGTGAGCACACCTTGTTTCAGAAGACCTGGGCCAAGGGGAAAATCAGGCTTTAATAACTATGTAAGGGAAAAGACTCACCCTGCCAAAATGGCAGCCGCCCTGTACACTGTTCAGCTGGCAATGCAACAGCCGGAGAAGGAGGGATGGGACTGGAATCCAAGCAAAAGTAAAAGTGATTTTTTCCCAGACCTCCTGTTGCAGAGAGACAGCATGTAAGAACGTGAGGAGAGAAGTGTGAAGAGGCTTAACTGAACCATCACATTCTTTCTCATTATTATCCTCCTCAGATGCATTGTAAAAAATGAATTATTATTATATCGGGGCAAAACCATCTGTATGGTGTAAATCTCCATTTTCTGTATCCCAACTTTAACATTATAGTAATAAACTGTGACATATTCAGTTGACCAACAGACCCCAGTCTGCGAGTTGTTACATTAACACTGGGACCCAGACCTATCTCTCTGTATGCTTGCACGTTCCTTGCTGTGCTTTACAGGGTGTTAGCAGTTGTATGTTTTGGTGTAAGCTGAGTCTTGAGTCTGAGCAGAGCAGAGCTTGGTAGGGAGGAGGCTCCCAGCATGTTGGAAACCACAGCACCACCGGCGCCAACTCCAATGAGACATGAGTTATAGCTCCGGCTTCCCCGAAATCAAATAAATAATCTCTCCCTTATTTATTTGCTCAGGCTCTCATTATGATTTGCAGTCTCTCAATTATTCTATAGGAGTAAAAGGACTTGCTTGCTCTCTTGACACGCTTTGCATTCCAGCTAGACACATGCATACACACACATCGCTGCTGATTTTCAGACACACACCTGTCACCTGTTTTTTCATTTATGTTTCAGTCTGGATATTGCATCATTAAGTAATTGCAGCAGGGCTGTAACAGTGTAAAATCATTGTCAGAGCATTTATGCAGTGGCAGGGTCCGCCATTCCTGCTCACCGGCTCCGACAGAAGCAAAAACATTCACCCAGCCTACCTATAAACATACGCACGCACACACACACACACACTCGAAATGAGTTCTTGGTAGCGACAGTGTAACGGCTATCAGAGCCTCTTGGCCATGTGTTGAGTGCAATAATGGTAAAGGCAATGACAAGCTCGGCCCATACTCTCAATTAGGCTCCCCAAGTGCTAGGTGTGGAAAGGTGTCTGGCAAAGCGCCTGACCGCAGCACTCAAAGAGCACTTTGTCTGCACACCTCACACCCACCGTACCTGCTCATGTTGTGGAAACAACCCAACGTTGTCACACAGTTGATTTAATAAAATTGGATCCCCAAAATGAGACTTCTAGTGTTTCAGGGGCGCAATAGTCGTAATGGAAACACATACACCCCATCCCCCGCCCTCCCTTTGCCTTTACAGGCATCCTTCCAGAGTGAGAATGAACGGGGGAGACCCAGGGTAAAAGGATACTTCCCCACTGTGAGCCCAGTAGTCTGGGTATGGCAAAAGTAACCCCACGTCCATCACAAGCCCATATCTAGCCACAATCCAGGCTGTTGCTGCAGCTTATAGACTTGTTAAATGATGATTGCGAAAACAGAAAAAGTTGAGAGGGAAAATAAAGGTAGCGCCAACAGGATTGAGGTGCTGCTGTGGTTTTGTAAGTTGGTTTTGGGATCTGTGGGTAGCCTGTTTAGTCTCCTATAGCCCAGGCTAACACATGATGTTTTAGGATACATGTTTACAAGAGTGACATTTTAATAATCACTTTAATGACAAACTGGACTTTCTGGACTTAATATGGATGCAAGGGAGGAGGATCAGGAGGGAGCTCATTGGTTTTACAATACATCAACCAGTGTTGGCCGAAGCCTGGTAAACGCAGGAGGATGATCAAATTGCTGAAACTGGTTGGCAGTGGAGGGCTGAGCTTGGAAACCATGGAGGTGGCAGCCGTGCCTACACTACAACGTGTTGTCTTGGAAAAAATGGACATTGATGATGTATTTTTAAAAGCCCATAGGAATAAAGTTATGGCAGCTACAGAGCATCTTCATGTGCCGCTTAGTCCCCTGGAGATACTTCTTGGTGGTGGATGCTCTTTTGTGCCAAGAGCCATGGCATAATTCACATTCTTTGACAAATGATTGTTTCAGAAACAAACTGAGTCAGATTATCCATCATTAACAACCATAGATTGTGGATAACATGTATGCATATCTCCGTGACAGCACACATGACAGATTTACATTTGCATGTTCTGATAATATAGCGATATTGTGAACAGATGATCACCCATATGTGTTTTCTACGTTGCCATTTTTTCTGTACATACTGCGTACTGCCTGTCTTGGAATGATTTCCTCCATCTTGGAACAATATTTATAGCTTTTGTCTGCAGCGCTTTATGTCTATATGCAGAACACACACATTTGCAGACTTTTTGCATTTTGTGCTTCACTGGGTTTCATACGTATGTCTTGCTTTAGTTTAGCACATGTATTATTATATTCTTTCATTCTATCTAGTCATACTAATACTTACATAGCTTAATATTAATGTCATTATTGGAATGAAGCTTTCAGCTATGAAACAATGCAGTCAGATAGCTCTCACAGGACTGGGTAATGGGCAGAAGGTAAACAAGTAAACGCCCTGGCACCGTGTATTTGTTTACCTGCAGTGTGTGTTGACACATAGCTATTGCCAGGGGACTCTAAAGACAGGGTGGGGCATTAGAGGTGTATGTATGCGTCTATGTGTGTGGTGTGGTGGGTTTTCCAGACTCCTTAAAGAGCACACATTGTGTTTGTAGCAACTGGGTGTGACAGAGGCCCCTCATTAATATAAGGAAAATGACCCTGGCGAGGTTTGTACTGATAACTACAGGGGAGATTGCATTACACTTTTCTCTTTTCATGCTCAAAACAACATGATTTCTTGATCAATTAAATTAAAATTGGCTGTGTTACTCAGATTATATTCACAGATCCATTCCTGGTAGTCAAATTAGAGGCTGATGCAGAGGTGAGTCGGCAAACATGATTGCAGTGTGGTCACAAGTTTCAGGCGGGTTTGTTCCATAAATGGTTTTAGCTCCCAGAACAATTTGCTGTTTGTTGAAAATGTGCTTCTCTTAAACTCAGTATAGCCAGATGACTGTTTCGGCCTCACAGTGTGTATGCGTATGTGTGTGCGTGTGCGTGTCCATACATCACACAGCCATCTCCAGCCTCTGTTCGAAAATGATTTAGACAAGTTCGTGAGGTTAAATCTCGCGGCCTACAACATGGAGGTTTACTTCCATAATTACGCTCTGCAGGGTTATTCGTGTACTTTATGGGTCTGAACTTGTGACCTTGGATGCATTGTGAAACAATTTATGATTTCTTTTTTCTTCCCTCTTGTACACGATAAACATCTGCAAACCTCCCCGGAGCTGACTACGATGACAACTTACAACGAAGGAGTTAAAAAAATGAAACAGCAGAAATCTCCCCTTTCCTCTTTACCTCCCTCGCCCCTTCCCTGTCCTCTTATCCCTCTCTTCTTTTTCACTCTAATGTGTTTCTGTAGTCTTTGGAGGTGGAGGGGGGAAATAGAGAGGGGTAGTGGGGGGGGACAGATCCTGCTGCACATCTGAGGTTTATTTGGCCTCCCCCTGGGGAGTGCGGTGAAGTTCTGCATCTCAAGGAAATTGCCAGCGCTTTCTGGTCGGCTTGGCACACTCACAAACACACACACATGTACACATACACACACATGCTCCTCAGCTGGCTTAAGTGTCCCCTTCTCCCTGTCACAGTGGCAAAGTTTGTCCGCTTTTCTAGTCCTCAGTGCCACAATCCTTTGGTGCATGTTTCCATCCAATTCACATTATTTCAATGTATAAACCCTTTGTCTCAACACTAACAATGTAGTCTGGAAACCCCCTACAGTATATGCTTCCTAAGGCATGTTTGAATGATCATTTTGTTACCGAGCAGGCCTTAACTTGTCTTCCAAGCTAAAGATGCTTTGTCAACCTTTGAAAAAAAAACAACTTTCAAGAAGTTTGCCACTGTGCTCACCCACTCCAGATCTTCTTGTAAAGAACGTATTTATCTGTGTTTGCATGATGAGTAGAGACCGCAGTTTTTTTTCCTTTTTGTCACAAGTTACGATTGTTGCCAGTCTTTCTATCTCACCTCCAGCCCCTTTTGTCTACTTCAGATTCGGGACTCCAGCTGGTGAAGGGAAGTTACAGAAAGATGCCACCTCACCCCTCAGGCCTTGACTCCCTCCTGATCCTGTGCCCATCCCCCTCCCCCTGCATCTATTTCCCACCTGGCTGCCATTGAGGTCAACATCAGGAGGGGGGGGAGCTGAACACACAGACAATCACACAGGTGGCTCTTCCTGCGACCCGGATGTACTTATCCCTTGATCCCTGGTAACCCTGACAGGAAGTGAAACGCTGGCCAAGTGACCCCCTCTGGTGGCCCTTCCTGTCCCCATGTTGCCTCGCAGGAAGGAAGGATGCGGTCTGTTGTCCTCAGGCGCCGCTCACTCGCTCTCCCCTCCTCAGCTCGACTAGAGAAACCAGATTATTGATTCCAGGCTCGTCTCCCCTCATGCTCACTTTTTTTTTTTAATCCTTCTTTTCGTCTCTTCCATTTCCCATCTTCTTCTCTCTTGTCTCAGCACCCACTTTATCCTATTTTGACATAATTCCTTTCTTCTTTCATCGTCTTTTCTGGACCCCTGTGAGATGTAAGTAAACACTGCGGACATTCGCAAACCACAACGTCCCAAATCTCAGTTGATTACACTCTCGGGGCTAACAACCCTCTTGATTTATAGTCCTCATTTTTATGTATTTCTGACACAGACTTGTTTATTTGTGTTATTGTTATTTTATTGGCCATTTGTTTACATTAAATATGGCAGTTATTTCATGTGGCATTGAAATCCCAACGTCAGGCTTCTGGGTTTAGTCTGCTCTCAAATGATGTACATGCACATTGTGAATTACAGGACACCATTTGGTGGTAGTTAGGAAGAGAAGGGGACTTCCAGGCAGACAGAGAAAGAGACCTCGCTAACAACATCAAACACTGTTTTTCTTGCTCTTCTGGCTGTAGTTTAAGAACGGGAAGTCAAATGGAAAAAGGTGAGAAGGTCATGAAGGATCTTTGCTAACTTCTCAGCCGCAGGTTGTTAATTGTAGCTGTTAACACGGAGAACAGCATTGTACAAGAAAAGAGAAACTTTATCTCCCGTGGGGTTTCTCTGCTTATCCATGTTTTCTTTCTTGGTAACATGAGCGGACAACATCATGAACAAAGTCACACTCTCCTTTGGATTCGATGATGCAGGCAGAGCAGGTGGTTTATAGCGCCTAGTTTTACTGCAGCCATCTGATTATCATCTACATTTAGGTGTTTTTCTCTATGCAAATGTCACTCAGCTGCATGTTGGACAGCACCACTATGTTTACACCAAACAACCAGCAGCTTTGAGTTGCTATAGTTACAAATAGGTATAAATATGAACTAGAAATTCAAATCAAACTTAAGGTAAAATAAAGGGAGTATTACAGTACTACAGATTTAAATCTGTTAATTTTTACTTCTTTTTTTTTTGCAATAATTTGCATCTCAAGTTTTAGAGAATGAAATGAATGAATGTTTTATTTATCCAAAACAGAGCACTTGCACTTTTTTTTTAAATTGTTATATTTAGTTTTTATCATGTAATCATGTTAGCCAATATGTCTGTGTCTGTTTTTGTAAGCTATAAATGACATTTGAATTCTCCAAATTTCCATCATTTAACCCGATAGTCAGAATAAAATACCCTTTGTATACAAATAAAATGATTTGTCATTATTTATAGAAAATTGAAATACAGTATAAGTGTGTGGTGTATGAGTGTTACGGATCAAAGCAGCAGTTCTGTGGGAGCTATTTGTTCAAATCAAATTTAAATACGATGAAAGAATTCATGATTATGAACACCAGAATGTTGTAATTTTCTTTCAGTGGCCTCCATTTTACAAGATAGCTGAAAAATCCATTAAAAGTAGATATAAATCTTATCTTCCTCATCATTATTCTTGTGTCTTTAACAAAGAAATCAAGTGGTTTCTGCTGATAAAAGTGGCTCCTATTCTTTGTTTTCTAAAATATAACACGTTCTAAAAGACTTGGGACACACAAAAGGACAGCAGGGAGAGAGCGGGAAGTGAGATATTGAGATCCCACAGGTGTTTTTCTTCCCTCTATCATGTCAGTCTGCAACTGCATTGCCACCTAGTGGGAAAGGAGGTTTACTGTCCTCACACTGCTGTGGTTTAAAATAATGTATATTCAGATGTAGTATGTTCTATAAAAACATATACACAGCATCCGTGATAAATATTATAACTATAGGGTGTCTGTCACCGATGTCTCTTCGTTCATTGGCTATTTCAGGTCAGACTGTTGGTCTGCGACTGTAAAGTTTTCCAGCTGAGCTCCTCCAACCAAACATCAAGCCAGTAAGTTCACATCTGGAGCTTATGTGGGAGATAGACATCAACATGTCAGTGCTTCGGGCCATAACAGAGCATCCCTACAGTTGCAAAGCATCAAGAATGCTCCTAATAAATAAATCACTTATCAGCAGCTCAGAAGAGGCTGAAGACACTTCAAAACTATGCAACAGTCCACCACAAAAGAAGAGAGAGAGAGAGAGCGAGAGAGAGAAAGTGGAAGGACTTGAAGAAAGGGTAAAAAGAGAGAACATGTTGTAAAAGCAAGGGAAGGTTTGTTGGGCCACGTTTAGCTAATTGGTCTCAGTGGTGCAGCTAATGGTTTTAGGTTTATGTCCAAGCTCCACTGAAAAATAAGTAGGAACCAATGAAGTGCTAGCTGCTGCTGCTGCTTTTATGTATTTTCATCATTTTGTAAGAGAAGGAGGAGAATTTAAAGTGCAGATAATTGAAAATGGAGACTGTTGTTTCTTAAACAGACTTTAGGTAAAGTGAATTTAGAACTGTTTCATCCATTACAAGCTATTTTAGTTTTTTTTTACACCTCAAATCTCAAGCTCACATTTAAAGATCGGTAAGGTGCTTTCATCCTCTTTGCCATCATTCATGTCTGTCCCTGTCTATCAACCCTTTCAGGTTATAAGTGGTGTTTCTCCTGACCCCCACCAGTCCATATTGTTCATCTTTTATCGACTGTAGCTGAGGCATGTGGCAACAAAGCTCTGCTGTGGTCAGATGGCATCTGTCTCTTCAATAATCCTAGCATTATCACTACACATCAAAGCGTTAAGGGCTTGCATAATTGAGTTAACGAGTGTGTTGGTACGTAACCTGATCCTTTATTCCCGCGGGGAACGTGGTCACAGTGTGTGACCGCAGACAGAGACAAGGCGAGAGAGACAAAGTGAGAAGGCCCCTAAAGCCTTGCAACAACTGTGGGTTCATGCTGTGGACCTGGCAGGCTGCAACATGCCCTGGGACAGTACCAAGCTAATGAAAAAACAACAGTGGGGTAATGCTGGTGTGGAGCTCAGGCCGTAGCACCATGCCCACTGCACAAGTGCCCCGGTCAGCACTGGCACTGGCCTCAGCGCCAGTTGTCACGGCCTTAATCCTGCCTGCTGTATGACCTCATCATTGCCTGCCTGCCTCCCTGCAGCTGCTGCCATGGCTCGGTACTGCAACAACAACAAAGTGACCTCAACTACACAACACACACACACACACAATCACATGCAAAGTAAGCAGATACACCTCAAAACATGCAAAACCTTAAAGGATAAGTTCACCCAAATTGCAAAAAAATTGTCCAGTTAGGTCTTTAGCTGCCTCCACCCTAATGCAATGGAGGTAAACTAACTTTTGTTTTGCTGCTCAATGCACTAAAAAATGACTTTTTATACTTCAATAGAAAAATCTCTTTCCAAAAACAAAATCCCACCCTGCTGCTGTGGGAAGTTTTGATTGGAGCTACTGGTAATAAGAAAGTATTGTCCACAGCAAGGTCATTCACCTCCATTGTATTGGGGAGCCAGAGGTTTCAGTAGTTGTAGAGGGGGATGTCTCAAAATTAGCCCAGGAATTCTGTCCATTTTAGAGGCTTCTGCACATCAGGATTTCTATCCAAAGCAAATGTTCAGAGCCATCGCGTGCAGCAGTGTCCCCTCTGTGCAGTGAGCTGAAAGATTGTTCACAGTCTTGCAGCTTTATTAACTACCAACATGATCTTTCCCCAACATCATTTATTTTTCTGATGCCAACCATACCTCAACCATAACTGCCTTTACCCTTAGCCATACTGTAGTTACCACACGCACAGGTATTGTAGAAAGCTTGAATTTTAAAAACGCTTGCATTGTTCGTAGAGTTGAAATATGGTTGCTCAAAACTTTTTCAAATCAAAATGCATTGATTAAAATAAAAAAACAGAACTTGTATTTTTCTATTTGTGCATATTGACCTTTTTAACCACACAAACAATAGCGATTACAGAAAAACATTAGCATTATGTAAACATAAGGCTAATTTGCATTCTGTGTACATGACGGCTCCATATTGCACCCATATCAAACAAGATCAGACTGTTCTGCACATACAAACTAAATTATCACAAAGATAGATATTAACAGACACAAACACAGATGTACATAGTGTCCATGAACGTATATATCCACACACACACAAACACACTTGTGTGTGATGAAAATAAAGAGACACTTGCTCTGTTGGCACCTCCTCCAATCACACACGCCGCCTCCACTCCTTCATCCCAGCTGTCACAACTGCAAAAACTCTACAAATACACACGCACACTCTCACATATTCACACTCACCCACACACACCACTTTTCCTGCTCACACCTTTTCCCGCTCACCATGGCTCTCTCCAGTTGGTGCTTGTGTGCCCACTCTCTGCCGCAGCTTGTATGTAATGTGTGTGTGTGTGTGTGTGTGTGTTTATGTGTGTGTATGTGCGTGTGTCATCGTCTTTTATTGCTGTGGTTCCAGCTGAGCTCAGACATGTAGTGCCCACCTCTGGCCCTGCAGTATGAGAGAAAGTGCACAGTGAGTCATGTTTTATTCTGGCCTCCTCTAAGCTGTGAAAAATTACGGCCACCTAAAACTCAA
This sequence comes from Larimichthys crocea, assembly GCF_000972845.2. Classification (NCBI taxonomy): domain Eukaryota; kingdom Metazoa; phylum Chordata; class Actinopteri; family Sciaenidae; genus Larimichthys; species Larimichthys crocea. Next base: position 24,082,129 of record NC_040022.1, on the reverse strand, counting down.
TCTGTTCTGCATCTGAGAGCAGAGAGAGGATTGAAATGGCAGTGAGCAATTCAGGCACGCCTTGGAGTAGATCTCTGCTTTTTCTCTGTTTCCCTCCCTTTTACTTTTTGCTCCAACTGTCCAACTTGATCTGACTTAACGTCGTGCCATAGAATGTCATGATGAGTGTGTTAAATCTTTGCACTGCATGTTTTGGTGTGTATGAGCGATCGGCGCACTTAGCGCCAAATGCTTCCTGTTTGACACCATGTGTGAGGTCATAAATCTGATCACCGCAGCAACAGAATACAGCGACACTGACGCTTCGCAGGAAGCACCCTGGATTAGCGAGGATTTATGGTTGGGCCGTGGATGACACGCCCATCACTTGTGAATGCACTCCATTTCTTAAGATGACAGACATCTTTGCAAGTAGAAATAAAAGTGTTTTACACCTTAAATCAAACCATGGAGATGCAGAGCAGATTTAAATTAAATTCAACTTAAAGGGGCTATGTCTAAATAAATAAGGGGCCTGAAATAAGAAGCAGATATTGGGGAAAATTGGGCCCCTGGTAGTGATTATTACCCATTTAGAGTTTTTCCATCCTGGTACCCTGGCTCAGACTCTTATGTCTGGATCTTTTAAAGGGTCCGGGGAGGGTTGGGCATGTATTATTTTCAACACTTCAGATTAAACCCTGCTACAGCTCTCCGAGGCCTTACTAATACAGACCCCCTGCTGGGTTACAGTGAAATTAAAAATGAAAAAGAAAAATAAGAGCTGTGACTGTGAAAACAGTGTTAAAACAGAAGTGGAAATTGCAAGTGTGACACTGAGATGCTGTGATGACGTCTTTGGAAAGGTAATAATTAACGGTGTCACCTTTTTTACGGCGTAGAGGAAAGAGAATTAAAAATTTTGCATGATGGCAGATTTGAAGTCAGGGCTTGGCTTCATTGGCTTAGCACATTAAAATGTGGCATGATTGAGCGAAATGATCATGCCAAGGCAATTTCAAGCCACCAGAACACATTGTTTTTGCAAAGGCTCATTTCTCTCCATTTTCTCTTGTACTTGTGTAAGCTACCGTTTATAGTATCAAGCTCTTGCATACACTGCACAGTGAGGGCATTACAAATGTGATTTTAATAATCAGTGCATCATCAGGTTTTGTCTCTCAGGATGAAATTAACAAATCATTATATTGAATGAAAATGCTCTTTAATCTAATTCTCACAATTGGACTTCTTTACATATTTAACGTTTTAGGTGTTCTTAACCTCTGCAACACAAATATTGTCTAGTTTATATAATTTATGACAACAATGTAAAGGGAGGCATATTGTCCTACAGTATACTGGATTTGTTTACAGGGTAATTTTGCACTGCTGCTAATTCTCTTTTTTTTTTTACTACCGTTGAGTAGCTTTTTTGGCCACCTGATGAATGGAAGTCAATAATCTTTTTCTTTTGGCTGTTTTTGTTCTCCACCAATTCCTGAGGGAAATATCTGTCTCTTTAGCTGCTAAATACTCCACTATGTTCACCAGCTGGTCACTAACTATGTCTGTCTGCTGTTTGGTGCTGAGCTGATACAGTGTACAGTTGATTTTTTGGAGCTTTTTTCACTGAAAACAGCTGCCTGCCGTAATAGAACCATGCCACGAGAGCAGCGAGTGAAACAAAACACTAACATTTCAGCCGGACAGCTAAACAACGAGCTGAAACTCGTTATAAAGCTCCATAAAGCTGAGGAGTTGCATATTCAGGTAAAAACTCTTGCGGGTTCAGAACCATGAAAGATTTCCTTCACAAAATATTGTTTATAGCTGCTTTAAGGGGTCATACACTGTACTGTAATTCATGGTCTGATTATTCTGATATTTTTGGCATAGTCTACATGTAATGCTGTCTCCTTCACTAACTCATAACACATTTGATATTATTATTATTTATCAGTTGAAAGCATGGGTTGTCATAATCTGGGTTATGGAAGTGAGGTCAAAGGAAGGGATACCTCAAACTGAACAACTGCCTTCCATATATGATAAGTATTTTACGTCAAGATAAACACAATACCAGTTATGTAGTATTGTATTCTTATTAATTAAAACATGTTCTATATAACTTTTGGTATATTAGCAGCCACCCATTTCCCTTTCTCTCTCTCACACACACACACTCTTTTTCTCTCATTTAAGATGCCTCGGGAGCAAATGAGTGCCAGGCAGTACCAGTCCACTGATAGCTACTCTCGCAGAAGGCCTGACAAACAGGGGTGGCGGCTGGCAGGATGCCCCCGGCCCCTCCTCATGACACTCGGGCCACAGGCAGCTGAGAGGAAGAGCGGCCAACAGATCAACAGTTGCTGTGACGTTGGTTGAGCGACTGGCCAGACTGCTGCACAGCACCCAGCCCGTGTTCAGGGCACCTGACCCTGGGTAAACTGACAAATGCCTGGCCTTTGGGTGCGTCTGCAGAGTGATGTGACCCCGAGGCCGTTAGGACCTCAACACACTGGGCACACACACTCCATCCCCTGTCTGCCTTATGTTGCTCGTCGCAATGTTTTTCAAGCACCTGACCAATTGTCCTCGCACTCGCCAAGACTTTTCAGACAGTTTGACTTATTGTTATGGAAATGAGACGGCTCTAAGGATGCTTGCACTCAGGAATGAGCGCTGTAATTGGCTCTTAATTAACATGTTGAAATGACGTGATTCGATGCATTCTTGACAGCTGAATCACACAGTTGCTTTACAGTTCACGACACCGAATAAAAGCTTTAATTTGATCACTAGCTTGTTAGTTTTAGAAAAAAAACAAAACAAAGTCCATTAGCTTGATTACATTTCTATTAACTGCCTCCACAGTTTGTTCATGCTGTACCTTTTTTATGTGCCTGTGCTGCAATATATGTTGCCACAGACACACACGCATATGGTACACAAGTACGCATTATAGCCTCAGTACACTCATATTTAACTCATCTTGACAAGGCTGTTAATTTCTCTGAAACCATGGGATGGATTCCAGTGACCCTCTCTAGCCACGTCGCCTATTCCCTCCAAAATGCCCAGCTGTTGCCACAGTAGACAGCTGCTTTAGGGGTAGAACGAATCTCAGCTGTCGAGGGGAGTTGTGCAAGGGGGTTGGTGGATTTTGGGGTTTGTATTCCCTCAAACCAATGACACTCCTCTCCATACTCTGCAATGATTTGGGTGGTGTGTGGAAAAAATGCTGACAGAGTGCAGATTTAGGGACAAAAACCAGAGGCTACAGCTGTCTGCGTGTTTACATCCAAACTGCTCTGTCCCTCTGACCTGCAGAGCTCTGGGGTCAAATAAGCGATCCACTAAAAAATCAATGCACAATAATTTGCTCTTGCTTGCAATGTTAGGCAAACTTAAATGAAGAATAGCATATGTCTGGTACTTTGATGTGAGCTTGAGCTTTTTACATCAAACATTTACCACAATGATGAGGGATCAACTGAAAAATGTGACTCGCCCCTTGCCAAATCCAGTAAGAGGTGAACATATAGTCAGATTTCATCCACTGGATAGAAACTCACAACCTGTCCGTTGCGTTGGTGTTCTTTTCTGGGCTGGTTTTCAATCTCTTTAATTCAAAGGAGCTGACTCTTTGAGAGCTTAGCCTGGTATTATTCACGCTGCATATTGTAAAGGTCAGAGGTAATACAAGCCTCACTTTAGTCTCCTGTTTAGTGGAGCAAACAAGGTCTCTGGGCTATGATCTTTGAGCATATTCTAATGAGCCTGGACAGCCTGGCACTTGATCAGAAAGGCAGTTGTATCACGCACAAATTTCATATTGCATAACAAACTAGATTACAGAGCTGGGAAACAACAGCATCTCATTACTGGCCACAGAGGATCAGGGTCTAATCAGAATATGCTGCTGTTCTTTGTTGCAAATGTAAACAATATGTGGACCCTGCCACAGAGTGACATCCTCCATGTTATAGTGAGACGTTTGAATTATGTTGTGAATTATAACGGGTGTGGGTAAAAGTCACAGAGAGGCCAGTGACCATCTTTTTGACTCTGATCACAACCAGCTTGAAAGCTGCAGGAAGCTTGAAAACAACTATACTTCTACAGATGCCTACCACTGATAGTATATGAAATTTGTGATATGCATCTATGTGACATTTTATTGTTTTCCTCGGTACTATAGCTAACCTCTGACACACTAGACTAGAGTTTCTTTTCTGTTTAAAACTGGGACAAACTAAATTTGTCTTAAATGTTCCCAATAATTTTATGATGATTAGTTTTATTTATTTTGGTTGACTCACCTGAACTTCACCCTGCTGTCCCTCCATGTTTTATGTGGCTTTCTGCAATCTTCTATCGCCCTCTTGTGGTGCAGTATTGAAATCACATCACATGTTCCACAGGTGGCTGGTACTTGTGCATTTCAGCTGTTTTAATCCACATTATATCAATAATGGACATAATTAATAGAAACAGATTAGGGTGACCTCTTACATTAACCAATTAGCTACTCGTAGGCCTGGAAATTAATTGCACTCTCACTCAGTTACTTAGTTAATGGCATATGATATAATTAGTGCTGGCCTCCAGCTACATTTCATGCATGCATAAAATAATCTAAGATATGAAAGTCATGAATGAATAAGAGAAGAAGTAGCAGAAGTAGCAATTAAATGGCATCATTCCTTATAATAAAATATGAATTATTCACATATTGACCTTAACAGAAATAAATAAATATGCGTGTTGCTCTACAGTAAGTTTAAAACACACTGGATATATTCAAGAAACCAGAAATTAATATAAAAATATCCATAAAAAAACAACTTTGCACTCACAACAATATCACGGAATAATCCTTGCACCCACGAGAAATCAAATTACATCCCAAACATAATTTATATGAACTGAGATGACGAGAAATGGTTCATGATACAGTATTTGCACAGCTGCTTACCAGCACCGCGGACAGCGTCCTCATGATCAGAAATAACCTTATGAACAGATAAGTCACGTGGTTTCACCTTTAAAAGTTGCCACGCTCTCTCTCTACATTTCATCCATTGCATGTAGTCAGGTGAGGTTTACAGTGGGAGGATAAAAGGCGCATGTGTTCTGACTGTTTTGCACTCAAGGTGGAGTTTTCTGCCACATCACATCTCCACGGCGCGCAGTGCTGAGCCTGTTGTCCTGGAAAAGAGCAAAGCTGCCAGGAGCAGGAAGCGGCTGAACAACAACGGAAGCGAGATTGGTTTTGCTTTTTTGGGACAATTTCACCCCTACTTTGTGTAGAGAGGTGTCGGGGAAACATGCGTTCAACGCGCAGGTGAAATTTCTGCAAATTTAAGTTGTTCGCTGCTGCAACTTTTCAGCCTTTTGCGCTGATTCGGCCAAGGGTTCTCTTGCTTGTTGTTGTTTGATTCAGCCAGGATTCATAAAGATACTTTTTAAAATCTTTGAGAAATGTCTCGCAAGAAGGCTGTCAAAGGCAAAGCAACGACCAGCAGCCCATCTGGGGGCAGTCCCACCGGGAAAGGGACCGGGAAAGCTGCGAGGAGCAGCCCGGGCATTGTTCAGATGAACGGTGTGGTCCATCCCAGCAGACCCTCCATCAGCAACAGCAGCGAGTTTTATGACATCGCTTTCAAGGTAAGATGCCTGCTGCTGCCGTGCATGATAACAAACTGCAACTTATAGAATAAAAGTGGCTTGTGTTTTGTCATTTTACACCCCCAACAATATGAAATATAAAAGAAAAAAGGCGAAAGCCAAAGAGATCTGCACAGAGTAAATAATCTCACATATGTATCTCACTTTTTTGTTTCTCTTTTGGGATGAGCATACACGTTTGTGGTCTACTTTATTATTTGCCAGCGGTTGTTTTCCCGTTTTACAACCATCTTTATTCATTGAGCAGCAGCGAGCTCCTGACACCAGCTGTGTCAATAAAACGATCGATAACCTGGGAAGGTGCGCACCGCCCCGCAACAGCCAACAAACAAATCATTGGCGCAACTGGTTGAATGCATGTTTGCCTCAGCAGCACTGAGGTTTACCGGGTTTGCACTTAACAGTGTGCTTCACCTAACCACAATGTGTGTGAGTAGAGAACTGTCACTGTCACCACAACACAAAACGCAGACTCACACCCACAGATCCTCAGTGTGTAACTACTCCCAACATAGCTTCAAGGGACTTGTGCCACCTACTCCATGTTTTTGAAGCAGCTGTTTGATGTGAGTGCATGATGGCTTTGTCTTGCTCTTTTTTTTTGCAGAACAATTGAATTGATAGTTCAACCCAAGCTACTTCACAATGAACTGTAGATATTCCTGCCTTCTACCATTGCATCCTTGCATCAAATAGATTGATAATGGCAAATAAAGCTAGTACCATTTACATATTCAGGCAGAATTACAATCACATTTATTTCTAGATCTAGTTTTAATGTTAAGTTTGATCTTGCAAGGCCGTATCAAAAAAGATCCCCCCTCATTACGAGTGAAGCTTTGCTTAGATTTAACCTCCCTCATTCTGAGAAATGTACAAGAGCATGTCATTTGAATGTTATTCTGCATCAAATCAGTGGGGAAATGGATGCCTAGTGCCCCCTCATGAACACTTGTGCAAACATTTACACCCGTAGAGCTGTTTAATGGAGAATGCATGGGAGGAGTGATTAAAAATATAGATTTAAAGTAGAAAAGGGAACAAAGGGTGACATCTTCAGACACATTGCCCTTTGCCCCATTTTGTATCTGTTCAGTGACCCTGCAACATCCCTTGATTCCAACTTCTCTGCCTTTCATCTCCTCTCTGCTTCCTCTGTGCTCCCAAGAGGCATTTTTGGATTTCCATGGTCTAGAGCTCGCAGTCCCTCAGCTAACCTGATAACAGTAATCACATCAAACCTTTAACTTCATCACAGCTCGGACTAAAAAGAGAAATGCAGGCCTGTGTGTTCAGCATGAATGAAGCCCAAGTATGTCTGTTTATTGTACGTGCACATGTACAGTATACAGAGTGGATCTAGCCACTGGCAGCCATGATGAGCAGTCACACACTCATTCACGTACATCATCATTGGCTGAGCACCAAAATACCAGGACCAATATAGCCGAATGATTCAAATGTTCTGGATTTTTTTTCTCAATCAGAGCCTGATATAAAATTAAACATATAAAAGTGCCCTCTTGTTCATGCTCCTACATGGTTTTCGCTCTTTTTGCTGGCTATTTCGGTTTGGTTTGACATTTAACCTCATCGATCAGTCAGACAGCCTGGAGTTTTATTCGGTTGCACTTTTTTTGTGCGCCTTAGTTTTAGCCTCCCAGTCATTCCTTGCTGAGTTTTTCTTGATCTTGATTTCCTGTGCAGGTGATGCTGGTCGGAGACTCTGGCGTGGGGAAAACATGTCTACTGGTCCGTTTTAAAGATGGAGCTTTCCTGGCTGGCAGCTTCATCTCCACTGTGGGCATCGACTTTAGGGTGAGTTTAAATTACTGAAACCAAAACAACAAATCCGATGCATACATGCACACGCCAACGCACTTTCACCTTCAGGAATAGTACCTTTTGTAAAATGGGGTCATATATACTAGTGGGAGTTTTTATATGCCCTGGAGCTATGAGTATATCCTGTGTTAGAAATCTCACAAGATAGGATATTGATTTCTTAAATTAGTTTGACATACTTTAGTTTTTTTTTTTGTCTCCCTGGGTGATAATTGTGTCTGTCATGAGCCAGTTTTGTGGTCCCACATGAACAGCCAGGAAAGAACTTGTCCATCTTTTCTAATGATCACACTGTGTCTGTCCAAAAGATCAGAAAGGTGATCACTCAGAGCGGAAATAAGGGCCTCCCTCCCTCCGGCTTTACAGTGAACTCATGCACAGGGTCAGCTTCAGTAACAGCCCTGAGTGTTTGCTGGACTACTACTTTAAATCACTAGGCTTTTTCCTTTTTTTTAATTCTTAGCTTCTTTAGAAAACCCTACATTTGTGAAGTTACATATATTCAATTCTTGGCACTGTGTCTGTGAGGTGTTAAAAGTACTGCTGATTTAGCATTGCACTCTTCTGACTTTTGCCACGATGGACAGTTTAAAAATGAAAGTATCAAAATTGATGCAGCAAAGCTGGGGATATCAGCTTTTTTATTTCACACATTCATTTTTCTTGCCAAAACCCAGAGCCATGTAGAGCGTGTGCCCCATATACAAAGCCTGCTAACCACAATGGCCTGGGTTTGATTCTAATCTGTGGCCCCCTGCCCCCATTTTCCCCACCTTCCTGTCACTCTACAGCTGCTACTATTCAATGAAGGTTTAAGTGCCCAGAAGAAAAACCTGGTGCCTTGCTGTACTAACAACATCGACTAGTGGCTAAATTAGCCTTAAAGCAGAGATGAGTCATGGGCTGCAGAGGTCCGATAAGCTCACAACATTCCCAGATTATTTCATTTTTAAACTTGTAGTCGAAACCAATGTCAAATCCAGTGACATTACTTGAGGTTCACTCCTCAGAGATTTCAGTATTTGATGTCAGTGACCGTCGTCAGTGTTAAACTAACACACTTCCAGTTTTAACAGTGATGAGCTGCTCGCTGAGCCGATCACACATTCAAATTATGCCTTTTACTGCCTATCCTCCCTCATCACTTTTACCGCCTGTCAGTTGCTGACTCGTTCCTCCACCAATCTTTCTGAGCTCAGCATAAACTCTGTATGCGCATTCATTGCGACTTGTTCCTCCACCTGTCTCCTCCAATTGTCATTGTAGATGAACATGTATGAAAATGCTGTTTAAAGATCCAATGTTAACACCTTTTTTAAGTGTAAGTACAACATGAGATCCTTTATTCTCTTGGGAGGCATACTCACACGGCTGCCACTGTGTGTGTGTGTTAAACTAAAGTATCTAACCATTGTATAGCCCTGTGTGTGGGTTGGATGAGTTTGTGGGTGGATTAACAGTTGATTTATTTACTTATGTAACGTCTCTTATAACACTGTCTGTAGTCCCGGTGTACATTTAGGCCTATTGAAGCAGAGCAGAACCCTTTATCAGCTATCTTTGCCCTCTTTATTTACTACTGATGGAGAAAAAAGTACAAAACTCAAAGTTTAGTGCTTAGTCTGCTCTCTTGTCATATTGACTTATTATTTAATTGCAGTGTTGCACAGAGCTGTGTGACATGAATAATTTCATTATCATCCTCAAGGCTCCCATTCTCTTCTGCATGATTTCTTGTTCAATGGCTCCGTTTCTCAGTAAAAGCAAAAATCGACTTCACAGGACTTCCCGAGTCATGCTCGAGGTCGATATTGATGTTGCATTTTTCAGATATGTTAATCAGAATGCAGAGTTAAGGGCAGATATTTTCAGTTTTAGTATTAAAAACAGACCTTGCACCCAGTTTGAATACATGCGCTGCACAAATCTTATAAACTGTGTGTTTGAGAAGTTGAGAGACCAGGACTTTGTTGTGTAGGAAAACATGAATGTCCTTGGTGTTTATCTTCCCATGAAGGATACACAGAGAGAGACAGGGAAACAGGGAGTTGTTATTTTTAGGGAAAGACAGTTTGGATTCCTTTTTAGTCGGTGGGAAAGAAAAGCAATTTGTTTTGTATGGAGGTTTGATCCGGTTCCCACTTCAAAGCTGCAGCGATGGTATGTGTTCTTCACCCTCTTGTTTATTGTAGTCTCATCTCGCTTAAGCCTCAGCATGTTTTCAGGATTACAGAGCTGCACTGGTGCCTTGTTTAGGCTTAAAATACAGAGAGTCAGAATAATATCAGTCTATGCAAATTGCATTTGATTATAAAATCTTCCTCTAAAAAGATTATAAAGGCATAAAGAGGGAAAAACAAGATCGTGTCTTATCATATTAATGTATCTCGTTATATAATCTCAATACTTAGGTTCATTCCAACAAATTGCTGCAGGAATAACAGGAAAAAGTAGTTTATTCTATATGGCACATGTATTGCTATGACATTCAGACCAATTCAAGGCAATTGGATGTGTAATTACACCTCTATAGCTCTTTTTGTGAATCAAACCTAGAGGCACTGCTTATACAACAATTATTATCACAATTAAATGATAAATCTTCTCTTCCATATTACGCTGTTGCATGCAGATTGGACCTTGCGACTAAAATGTAAAACTTTTTTTAAGCCTTTTTATCAGAGAAGGTCAATTTTCACAGCAACTTAGAAAGAAATAATCTTTTTCTTGCTGAAGAAATGCCCAAATTTGCATAAATATGGGAATCTTGTTCAGGAGAGAATCAGAGAACACAATACACTTGCAAACTATGATGAAACATGACCAGGTCATCAGTTGCTATGGTAATGCAGGTGTTAACAAATGGGCAGGTAACCTGGGATGACCAGAGGTCTTTGTGCTTCAGTGCTGGCCGTTATCTTCTCTTTTTGCTTTGATCAGCAGGTCATAAGCAATATGTGAAAAGCTTCACATGGCTGTAAATTACTCCCGTTGCTTGGGCAAAATGTAACCTTTTGCTCTCTGGATGAAAAGAACGTGTTCTTCACACTGTAGTCCACTGTTTAATGTTATTGCGAAATATGGATTTGTAGCCTGTATGGACACACACGTATAAAATCACATTTATTTCTGCACTATACCACACCTAATGGCCCTATGTCACTTGTATTTTATACAGCTCCATGAAATCCCACGTTAGGTTCATGCCCTGCCTGTTGAAGTCAGCCATAGTCTATTTTTATAAAATAAATCAGGAGCAGCTTTGCAGGACTCTGAAGGGAAACCAGCCATTACTTATTAGAAGACTTCTTCATGCTTATCTTTTAATCGAGGTCTGGCTCTGCAGGGCACAGATCAACAGATTCATCTCTCTACCGCAGATAAAAAGACACATCCCATAGAGGCAAACTGCACATTTACTCATTGACAGGGGTATATTTTTTTAAAATTAAATTAGACATTTTTATCTATAAAGCTGTCAAAATAAGTGAAGATGTGCCACGGAAGAAATCTATCCAATCTGAAAGAGCCAAACAAACGCTAAATGGCCTAATACCAGTCTGATGACTTGTTTTCTTTTTCCCTTTATGGCAGCAAAACTACTCCACAGTTGCTGCAAAGAAAAAAAATACATGATCAAAGATAATTAGGCTTGAACTTTGTGTAGGTTTCAGACAGTAATTTTAGATTCATTAATTTTCTCATTAGTGTGACTGCTTTTTGGTTGAAAGTTGACATCATGCTTTGGTGGGTTTAGGATTCTTACTAAGACACATTATTATGTTTGTACTGCCAGCAGACACCATGAAAAGACTAAAACCAACAAAGCATTAGTCATTCTCTCAATAGTTTCCAACTCCCCCACCCCGTCTGTGTTACTCAGGCCTAAGCCCACTGATTCATACTGAAGATACACTGTGAATCTTTAAAAACAGGTCACACATTTCTAGTTAGATTTCTTTCCTTAAACAAGTCTCAGTAATTTCCCAAAAGAGATTAATTCAACTTAATTCAAACAGGAGTAAATAGTGCATTTGTTTAGGGGCTGTTTTCAACCTCAGATTATTACACACTTTGTAGTGAGCATTCACAGCAGCAGTATGGTGTGTGTGGGATTTACTTAAAATAAACTAAGTGCCCATGTTCATCATAACGAAGTAAGCGTGGCTCACTGTTGATTTATTTTAATTGTTTTTGGATGTTAAAGGTCCACTGTGCAAGATCTACGGTTCTCTATTTAAAGAATATGTTGAAATAAAATAAAATATGCATAACTATGTTTTCATTAGTGTATAATCACCTGAAAATAAGCATCATTATTTTTATTATCTTGGAATCCTTTATATTTACAGATGGCGCGGGTGCTCTTCCATGGAGTTCGCCAAGTTGAACCAACATGTTTCTACACTAGCCCAGAATGGACAAACCAAACACCAGCTCTATGTAGAGCCTTTTGCGTTTTTAGCATGTCTGCGCTTATTTCTTTCTTCTTCACATGAGGATGAAGAGGCTAAGAGCGCCAAATGCCACTAAATTCTACATACTGCTCCTTTTGCTGAATAGGCTTAAGTCTACAATGAAAATATTTGTTAGAAGGATCTATTCATTATTGGTTTTGATCGGTTGATAGATGACTGTTGACTAATTGGAAAATATATAACTAGATTTACCTTTTCACGCGTACTGCATGTGCAAGGAGCTTCGGTCTGTGACAGGAGCTGCCCTTGGTGCTGAACTCCTCCTCCAGACTGGGGTTCAACAAACTCCACACATGCCGTATAAAGCTACCAAACCTACTAATCTGACCAAACTCTTGATATATTAGACATGTCAGCCAGTCTATCTTAATCTGCTGTAATTAGATTTTCACACACTGAGGGACCAATATCAATTTTTCCATGCTGTAATTGTCTAAATCCATCATACTTTCAGTTTGCTTCATTTTTCTGTCACTTTCCTCTCCGGCATGCTATTTGGCATTTAGTGCATATTCTGGCTAAAAATAATGTGTTAGTGTTGTTTATTCTTTTTAATGTTGTAGCCTGAAGGCAAAACATTTTTTCTCACTTTCAACTAAATCCCACAGTAACAAATAGCAAATGGGAAGCTGGTGAATTTATCTTAGCTGTAAGCATAATGAGTCCTAGTTATTTACTGGAAAAACAGTATTGTCAGCTTCAGAGGGGATTGTTTCTCTGTTACTGGTCTTCATTTAAGGGGGAAAATGCCTAAAGGGCAATTTCTTCAAGAGTCAAAACGAGGACTATTAAGTGGAAGAGAGAGATAGAAAGTAGGGAAAGGAGAAGCCAATTAGCAGTGTATATATATATACAATACTCCAACAAGCCTTCACATCATTTCTGATCTGGCAGGAAAACAACCTTTGTCCCTCTTTTCCTCTCCCCACTCTACTTCACCTCATGACACTGGAAGGAGGTAATCCTTCAATCCCTCAGTTGACGTAAACGCAGTGGTGGGGAGAAGAGCAGCACTTCTCACCTCTACTGTGAGAGAAGTGAGCTGCTCCCAGCTGTCAGTTATGTCTGCTGCATCCCGAGTGACAGACCTCTTGTGCAACGACAGATTTCTCCTCTCTGGACATTAAAAAAAAAACAGCTTGTTGCCTGAAGAAGGCAGATCTTGAATGGTACCTGTATGGATGTATCATCACACTTTGGGCTATTTAGTTTCTAAGGTTGGGAATGTCAGTTGTCAGAGTCACCACTTTGTTATTTTACTAATCAGTTCAAGCAGATAAACAACTCTTTTCTCCCTTTTTGGGCCATTCTGCACTTCAGTGCTTCAGTACATGTGTGTGTGTGTGAAGTTACGTGACACTCTCTCTGAATGAGATGCATGATCACCCTTGACCACAGTGACAATTTCTCTCCTGCTCCTGCTTGATGTATGAGCAAAATGTAAAATAGATCAGCTCTTGTGTGATCGCTGCCACAATATTTAAATTTTCACAATGAACTAGTCACGGATAATCTGTCCCTTGAAGATGAATAGATAGTTATATCTTACATTCTGGGCCTGAAGTCAGTCACCACCGAGCACACTCTGCAGCCTTTAACAGATGGAACATCACAATAATCACTGGAGGAGGGAGGCACCCTTCTCCAATGATTTACCTCAAGCACTCCGTCTACGAGTACTCCATTAAATGTCCCAGACAGGTTTAAGAGACATGGATCACACCGGGCATACTAATTCATCTCACCCTGTTTGTAGCCTGTATTGTACACAAGACCTTTATCTTAATGATTTACCATTGCAGCGCTACTAGAAGCAGATTTGAGAGCAACTGTGGCTCACTCGGATTCAGTTGAGGTTGGTTGTTTTTAGCTACGTTAGAGGCATGGCTCTGCGGATGGCAATGTCAGTCAGTTGGTCAGTCCACCACTTTGTGGACTCAAATATCTAAACCGCTTACTGGATTGATTGCCATTGCTTTGGTGATCCTCTAACTTTTTCTCAAGGTTCTCCGGGAGGTTGACTTTTATGGTTTTGAGTGAGATATTTCAGCAACTACCTGATAAATTGTGATGAAATTTCAGGGTGAATTGCATTCAATGTAGTGATCCCCTGACTTTTAATATGGTACAAACGTTTTCTGCCATTTTGCTTCATGATCAAACAAATTCCCATCAGCTTGCTGATTAGCAAAACTATTGTTGACTATTATTCGGTTCCTTCTCAACAAGCAACAACAAGCAATCAGCTGCTAGATTGGAAAATCACAACAATAGTAATGAAAAACTTTTATTGTTATAACATTTCAAAAACTTGTTACAAAGTGCTTTATATAAAATCTATCAACATATCAAAAATATTGAAATAATACAAAGTATGAGCAACATAATAAAAGTACAGAAAGATAAAGAATATAAATAACTATATATATCAATACTATCCTTTCTTCATTTACACTCATGACTCCTTTGTGTGTCACAGGTTGGACCTGAAGTTTCACACCTCGCTAATGGAGTTGAAGCATGTAGAATCAAGTTTCCATTTCACAGCAGGAGAGTTTCACTCATAACAGACTGCCCATTGATTCAGATTTCACTTTCATCTGATGTTATTTTTGGGTGTACTCAATATGTATGTGGGGGTGGGGGGCAATGAATCAGGCAACTGCAAAATTGTTTTCTAGGATAACTAGGATGAGGATGCATTTTGGCACTGTGCTCCTGCATTTAAGAGCATTGCAGCTATTAGCCTGAGAGAGGATTCAGAAATCTTCGACCTTCACCAATAGCCTGGTCAAGACACGTTCAGTCTCATGCTAACTCAGGATCAAAGCCAGAATAATGCTGACAGGGTAAATAAAGAGGGTACCCACTCTGAATTTGATTATCATTTATTTTTGTACAGTAATGAGGCATAAATCTCCATTTATTTCCACACTAAAGATGCAGCAGCTTTATAGTTGCTCGTGTCCATTGACCAACATTGTCTTGCATCAGCCATCAGCAATGACTGATTTATAATTTAGCAATTTATCTATCTATGAACAGAGTCTACTCTTTAATAATTTAGCCAAGTCTAGAATTATTATTCAGGCTGTGTGTGTGTGTGTGTGTGTGTGTGTGTTTGCATTTCCATGGCAGTGAGGATGGGTGTGTTCCACCTGTCGGTGCAGAGAGCAAGGAGAAGAGACAGAGGCAGCGACAGACAAGGGGCAGGAAGGGTTAATCAAGTCATAGAGGGGCAGAATTGGCTGTAAATCTTATAGTCTAATAACCAAAGAAAAGGTCGGCATCTTGGCAATACTCACCAATACACACATACATACATGAAATATAATGAGGAGTTGGAGGTGTTCTGAATATTCCTGCATATATCACGCTATAATGATATACTCAGTGACCTTAAAGCATAAATAATATATAATATGGAAGAAGGAAGCAGCTGTTTCTATATATCTCATTTACCCGAGTTTTTCATTTAGCTTTGAGTTTGTTTAGATTCATCACCACTCTCTCATTTAATGACACACTGGAGTGACTGAAATAGAGGTCTGCAGTTGATGTTGGACACTAATAATTCAACCTACAGTACACAGTCTGATTGACATAAGCAAAGCCAATATTATTGCCTGATTTTAGCTCAGTTATTACTGTAACTAATTGTATTTTCATTATATATTAAGTCCCAGAAACCTTTGTGATGTCTTCATATATTTGTTTTGTCTGAGCATCAGTCTAAAACCTAAAGAAATGCAAGTTGACATATATAAAATCATTTCTCTTAATGAGAAACGGAGAGAAACTCTAATTTGAGATGCTGAGACCAGAGATGTGGTCAGCATTTTGGATAAAAACTGACTTTAATGATAAATTGAAATATTAGCTTATTGTAGATATATAAAAATTGAGACAGATTTCCCACTCAGTATGTTGGCTCTTTAATAACCAAACTTAAGGGATCCCTATCAAAATGTGTTTTTAGTATAGATGTTTATAAATCAAAAAATAAAGATTAATATTGTTATTTGCCTCTAAAAAAAACCCAACCAATATTTGGGGCTTTTACACACTCCGAAACTAAATAAAAAGAAATCTTAAAAGGAAGAGATGCATTTAATGTTAAAGGAGGCCACAAACGTGTGTGGTAAAGCTGTATTTTATTGCTTTACCGCTGTATTTTATGTCCTTTGTCGTAGTCATGTCACGTGAAAATCGAAGCTGTAAACACTGATTACTTGCCTGACCTCTGACCACCATAATGCCGAGCCAATCATCCCATCTAGACGTGCGATTCATCACAAAGGTTGCACTTTCTGTGGTTTGGACAACCTCTGGTAAACAGTGTTTTATGGTCTTGCTGGAAGACTAAGACCTTGCTGCGTGGTCAATAGCACTGATAACAGCTTAGTGGCTAAATGGGCTGAAAATGTGTTAGATAGTCACTTCACTGATTTCAGCTGAGCTCACAGGGGTGAGGAAGAGAATAAATGAGATTATTTTTATTTTGATTACCTTTCTGGGAAGATGAGGTTATTGTGGAAAACACACTGGGTACGAGTACATTAAAGCTGAGAAAGGAAACTCTGTATGTGTGTGAATAAGCATATTCACTAGGTAAGGACATTAAACATTAAAAGAATGTGAAATATGATACATTATGAACTATGAATCTCTCCAATAATAGATTATTGATGGCAGATGGATGTCTGTCTCACTTGTGTTAAATCACAAAGTGAGATACTGGTGTGGTTTCCGTCAATACTCAACAGATGCGACAGCTGTTAATGAACCAGGGGACATCAGGGCATGCAACTCTTGTTATGCTCTCTCCATCACACACACACACACACACACACACACACACACACACACACACACACACACACACACATTGTCAGCTGTCTCTCTTACGTCACTGTTGGCAAATAATGTTCATGCAAACTGGCACCGTCTGCTGACTAGTCACCATGTTTTGGGACGCGTGCGATATGTTCAAATGCAGGCAGTGTCTCTGTGAAGCTCACAAGTCATTTTCTCCAATTAGTGAGAGAATGTAAAACATGAACTGCAAAAGAGAAACATGTGGATAACTGAGGTGTGTTCATCTGTGGAATAAAGCTGCACTGATTTTTCAATAAATCAATAAGTTGATTAAAAGGAAATCAATCATTGACTCTTTTTTTTATGTCTTAGTCTTTTAGAAAATGTTCATCTACACCACTTGTAAAAAAGAATTAGAGGGACTTTGCCTTTTATGCCAAAATAAACCGTTTGACAATGTGATGAAATTTGCTGTGTGCAACTTTCACTGTTTTTTTTAGATACCAGACGATTAATCGAGAAAAAGATTAATCGCAAGTTGTAGCCCCTTGGGTGAAACTCAATAGATAGGGCTTGAACACGCAGACACACACACACACACAGCGTGCACACACAGACACACTCTTGAAAGCCGAGTGAGCCTTCATCCTTTGTACCATTGACTCATGAAGCAGTCCATCCTTAGCGATGGCACTCTGAAATAGATGAAACGAGGACAAGCGTGATATGAATCACTTTACATTTATCTCTGACTGGAAAAGGCTCAATATATGTGTGCGTATGTGTGTGTGTGTGTGTGTTATACACTCCCAAACACTCACTGTGGGTTGCTCTTGACTTCAGTGCACTAACATCATAGCTGACGTCTGTTGTTTGAGACTTTTTAGACGCATAATTATACTCTGCATGTTGAAGTGTCTGTTTAATGGCTGAAAATCTCTTTGTTCACAGCAACATGAGGTCATCACCTTCAGACCGCATGTTTTTGAGAGAGTGACTCACGCAACAAGTGGATGCCAGTCACCGTGTTTTACTGCGACTCAGTTGGAGCCAAGAGCTAGATGCTGTTTGGTACGAGTGTATTTGCATACTCTTGATTTTAATTTTGTTCCAGTGTTGTTAAACACCCAGCGGCTGATTTTGATGGAATTGTGTGTTTGAGTCTCTCCAACTATTAACAAAAGGCGATGATTGATAACTTCATTTATATCAGAGATGAGTGTTTCTGATGCTGGGGACACAGAGAACTGAGCATTTCTGTTTGCCTGTAGACATTGTGCCTGTTCTCTTTGTGTACATATCATACATTATAAGGCTTTAAAGAACTGTTTGTCTTAAGTATAGAAAATCTAAAACACCACATGTTGACTTGAGTTCTTGTTGTCCCATGTTTAAACCTTCACTAAAAAACAAATGTCTCCCCACAGGACAGTATAACTTGACCCCACTTTATTTAAGCCTTTAAATTTGGCTCCAGTAAGTATTTACCTGCCGACACCATTATGAAAAGAGCTGGGAAATCAGACAGCAGGGAGAGAGGCAGCTCTGGCATGTGAGAGGACGATAACAGAGCCATCATAGAAATCAAAGCGGTGACTTGGTGATTACATCTTCTTCTCTGAAAGCTTCCGCTCCTCTTTGATACTTCCTCTGTCATTGTGCATGTCACTGGCAGTCCATTGCCTCATTCATGAAGGTTTTTATCCATCTTGTCGTTCACTTTCTTTTCTTTTCCCTTTTTCTAATAGTTAGTGAAGGGATGGCTGACTGATTTCTCCATTATCCACTCTCTCTCACATGCCAGCCAGCCTGCCTGCCCTCTCTGAGTGGGTGCAATTAAAGTGCCAAGCTTGATCATGCCGTCAAGTGGCAGTAATGTTTTCTTCTGGTTGAAAATGAATTGAATTAAGATGAAGTAGGCACTACATTCATAGTCAGAGGTGCAATAAAACTGATGTGTGTTGATACGTATATGTGACCTTCACTTAAAGCTGGATCGTCAGTAATTGTTTTAGTGCCTCTGATTCTATAATTAGAGCTGAGATGTTCTGTTGTGTTGACAACCATAACCCTCCCCATCTCTTACTACATTAAAAGTTGTCAGGCACTCAGCTTCACTTGGCTGTTTGTGTGTGTGTGTATTTGGTGGGTGTTCACTTCTGCCTGGGGAGGTGTTTGTAATTAATGAAAAGCAGCTTTGCCACCTGCTGCCCTAATGTCACTGGGATCTGGAGAGGTGAGCCCTGAGGAGCACCATGAATATTTAATCAAGGCATGAAAGAGGTGGGAAGTGGCTTGTTGGAAAATGTCTGATGAGACACAGAAATGTTAAAGAAACATAAAGCGAGGGGAGATGGACGAGGTGCCTGTACAGAGAAACAGAAGCTGGGAAGGATAACAGATGGATGAAGTAAATGGCTAATAGATTTTGACACTTTTTTTCATAAAGTTTAATGATATTAGAGACTTGCTCAAAGCCTGAGCTTGTCAGTTGATCTTATGAAGCGGATAATCTGTGCCATTTACAGTTTGCTGTGCTGAATTTCCCTTTTATGTCAGTTATGTCTTTAAGTTAATAGCTCTGATATCATCCCACAAACTCATTTCACAGCTGCAATTCCTAATTAAAACGGAATAATCAATAATAGCAACAAAAAGTAAATAATAAACAAAGAGACAAACACAAGTAGAACTTTTAAAACTGATTTATGTAAACTGCAAAATTAGAAACACATGAATTATGCAAAGCTCAAATTCCTTCATACATCACAGGTTGGACATAATAAGTGTTAAAGATCCCATGTGGAGTTTTCCTGTTTACATTCAGTGCTATTCACACTTTTACTACTGCAAGAAGAAAAAGCTGCTCCATAGCACTACTAGTGGCCGAAAGCTCCACAGGGTACCTTTAAATCAACATTAGCATTCAGTACAGTCATCACAACCTGAACTCAATAACACTTAATTCTCCACTTGTAATTGGACTGTATGTAGGGGCATTTCAGTGAAGTCTATCCAAGTATAGATTCCTTTGCTGCCTAGCAGAACTGATGTAGACTGAACTCAGTAGGCTAAGCCAGAAGACGGGATGTTGATTAAGATAAAGTGGTTTGTTTTTCATTTAACGCTTATTTAAGGTTATCATTTTCTAAGTTTGAGGTTTGCACAGGTCAGTGCGTATTATAGTGCGAGTTTATAGTTTTGAGAGAGTGGTGCATGATTTCAGAAAATGTGTCTCAGCAGTTGAGGAAAAAACTGTAATAGATCTGATCAACATATGTGTTGGCAGATATTCACTGGAGAAATCTGTGATCATACTAGACCAAAATAAATAAAAAGTCTCTTCTCTGAGAAAAATTAGAGAAGCCGCAGAGAAGAGAGAGAGCACGAGTCATTTATAAGTTGGCCATGCTTGTGGTGGCTAACTTTATACTGGATGTGTATTCATGTATTTGTTTCTGAGCGCCAGGGGAGGAAAACTAGAAGGAAAAAAAAACATTTAGTAAAATCTGAAGGACAAACAAGAAACGTTGAAGTTCCAGCCAACAGCTTGCCCCACAGGCTGCTCTGTCCTGTGAGTCAACCGGAGGAGATTAATCACCATCACACATGGTCGCAGCCAACCATACACAACCATATACTGTTGTGCTGCTGTTTGATTTGTATCACGTTGTTGTGTGTGTCTGAAAAGATCCTAGAGAAACGCTTCAGAGGTCAAGGCTCCCCCTCACAGCATTCAGCTGAATAATGGATCTGTGTAACAGCATCACAAAGTGCTGTGTGCTTGTGTTTGTGCGTATACACCTAAGGGAAGGTTTGGATCATAAGAAGCATCTATGTCAGTGTGAGGATGTTGCTACAGGTAAAAGATAAAATACAAACAGGAAGTAGTTTCAGTCTGAAACATGGACTCATGTAAAAAGAGCAAAGTGATCCAGGTAAATCAGTAACTTACCCCTGAGTCCTTGAAGCACAGTTCTGAAAAGTGGTCAATGGTAAACAAATTGTCACAAGGTACACTATACCTGGATTGTATGCTTGTGTGTAAGCACACATTAAACAACGCTCTCTAGTGCCTGATGATGTTGCAATGTAAATTTTTTGTTTTTGCAGCAGCCCTCTTGTTTTACCACTGCTGTGGTCTCATAGAAATATCTGGGGAAGCTTGTGCTTTTTGCAGCAGTGGAGCTGTCTTTGCGAAAGGACCCTAAAGCCCACTGCTCTTTCAATTAGTCTCTGTTTTCAACTTCACCAGATTGCTCAAGTGAGAAAGTCAATAATAGGAAGGTCCTGGCTGTTACACTGACAGTCAGCAGACGTTGCTATTTCAGACAGAGCTATGACTGATGACCGCAAAAAACCTCCCTTAGTCTTAACCCCGTATATCCTCCTTGAACTCCTAGAGCAAGGCTGATATCAATACGTATTCACTTATAGTGGTATGATAGCTTCAATTTAAATTCACTTTTTTAAATTACATTTTTACAAATTACACAAGTTTTCAAGTAAATGTTTTGTAATTTATTTATGTTGATAGTTTCCCAGCTTTGCAACTAATTGAGCATACGGGCAATTGACAATAGTCCAAATCATTGTTACCACATGAGCTACAGTCAGCAAGGACAGCCTGTACAATGAATTAAGCCCACAGTGTCTATAGGTTGCATTATGTGTGTGTCTGGTCCCAAAGTGATTTATTGCACTATCTCTGTCTCCAAGAAAATATCTAGTGCATCTTAATTGAAAGTATTTGTAAAAGAGAGTCTTGTGGTGTAAAAATGCTGACAAAGCACGAGGAGAGGAGAGGAGAGGAGAGGAGAGGAGAGGAGGTGCACATGGTATAAAACTTAGAAAAATACTTAATGAATTTGCAGGATCTTTGCAGCAGTGTGAAGATATGTCTTTATTTATCAAGTGTTTAATTTACACTAAACATTTCCAGCTTATTTTATCTGCAAATTTTTCAATTATTGAGTTAGGATTGCATCCATAACGTGTAACAGCCATGTGTGAAGGGGGTAATCTTGTCATTGCCAAACTTCCACCAAAAATTAGCTGATAAAATGAGCGCCGCTCTGCAGGAAGGGTGAGTGAAGAGGTTGATTGTGTGTGCGGGTACACTACGTACGAGTGTGTGCATAATGCCTTGTCAGCATGACTTAGAAAACTTGACAGCTGGGTCGGGCTGCAGACTATATCCCCGTCTCCACTTCTTTTGCTTGTTTACCTCCTTGCTTTGATTTCTGACGTGTGCATTGAGACCATATGCATCAGTAAGCTCTAGGAGCAAAACGAAAAGACAATGAGGAACGGCGCTATATAACCCCTTTCTCATTATTTTTATCAATACTGTACATTTGTCATATACAACCTTCTTGGGGCCATCATGCTCCTGTTCTTTGCCTCATGCCGCTGCCATTAATGTTTTATTGGCTCACACTTCACTGTGCCCTCTGAAAGCTCCTTGTGCATTTGTAATTTATGAATCTCGTGAAGTGCTGTTAGAGTCATTCTGTACTGACTGTACCTTCTCACTCATGTACTTTTGGGCGGAAAAGATAGGGCATTAAATAGCTACCATTCAGTGTCTGACTGGTAAGTAGAGCAGTTTGTATTCGAAGATGCACTCTGTTTGGGGGTGTTTGGTAGAGCTGAGGGAATGAAATTGACCTGAAAGTGGTGCATGCTTCTCTGTAACTACACAGAACAGAACAGAGCTGTGTCAGCTTGTAAGATGTTTAAGGTTGAGGACGTTTTTCAAGCAAAGTGTTGTTGGAAGTATGATTGACAGTGTGTAATTAACAATACCTTAATTCCTCGTCTTACCACGGTAGACTTAGTCATATAAGCTGCTCAGATACTTTTTATCCTGCTCAGTCCACCCTCTCTGTTCTCATTAAATCTGTGTTATTATGTCCTGTTCTGGCTGATTTCATGTATTTCCTCTAAACAAATCCAACATAATTATTAGTGCAATCAAGAATGTCTAACCACCCAAAATCCTCACCACAGAGCTATCATGGGCCTCTTTTCTGGGTCACTAAATATTTATGAAGCACATTGTGAGTTTGTTTTTAGTCTTTTGAGACTCTGATTCCTATCAACTAGCTTGCAGCTTGCCTGTGAATATGTATGAGATTCCTCCTTTGTGACTCTCAGAGAGGTAAATCAACCGAACACATCAACAAAAACCGTATCTGTTACGAAGCGCTCTGCTGGTGGATTAACAGCATCTTGTCAGAGTTGTATATCTTCTGCTTCTTCTTGGGGATTGGGGGAATTAGAAGGTTAGCAGCAGCTCTCAAAAACAACTTAGAAGTGATGATAGTTGGGGGGAAGGCTGAGTGTTGCCATCGCACCAGGTGATGTAATCCACATTAGTGTAAGGAGGACTACATGTGGGTCACTTAGGAACATCTTGACCTCCTCTTTTCTACAGTAGCCACTAGCTCACACAATGCATGTGGTGAAAATGATGTGTTGATGTAAATGTCTAGGTAATAAGATGCCTGCCTTCCAGTTGATACGCACAGTCGTTCATTATACAAGAATTTTCTATAGAACTCAAATGATTAGTTGATCAATCCACTGACAGAAAATTAAGGCAACAATTTGATGATAAATTGGTTGTTAGGGTCATAATTGTTTGATTGATTGCCAAGAAATGTTTTACATTGCTTAGTCTACAAGATGGACCCAACTGATGTTGATGACCTCTGAATTCCCCCATAGTGCCACTACAGTGTTGAATTTATTGGATGGATTGCAATGAAATGTGTTATAGATACTACTCGAGTGATTCATCTAGTGCCACAAACAGTTTTTCACCTGGGTGCAATGTCTCAACATCAGACAGATTGGCAATCCTTTATTTATTTATCCAACACTTTGGAAGCTGTACTTTGTGTTTAGATCTGATGTGCAAATTTGAGCATGCTAACATGTTAAACAACCTTACAGAGCTGACATGGCAGTAAACTTTTTGTCTTGTCAGTCAGGCTACTTATGATAGTAAAATGAATATCATTGGCCTGATGTTTGGAGAAGACTAGGAATTTAAAGACACCACATTAGGCTCAGGAAAATTAAAATAATCCTTTTTCACCATTTTATGATGACAAAAAAGTAAACAGGGAAGTTGAGGATGTGTTGAATTGGTCCTCCACCGTAGATCAATAAGATGTAATGCTCCTCCGGTTGTTGGAACAGGAATGATGCTGATTAATGAGGTGAAGGCCTGAGGGCACAAGGCAGTACCACATCTCAAAACTGATTAATCTATCTGAGTTACATCTTGACTTAGGTCAGATGCGGAAATGTGTTACAGGTACAAGCTGTTCCAAATAGCAACAATTTTAGAGTCACGTTAGCAGAAATAGAGATTCTTGTTCTTAAAACTGATACTGAAAAAAGATCCCAAATGAGCATACAGCACATTTTGCACATTCAGGAGCAGCTCTATGTTACATTCAATCTATTATTTCTAACCGGAAGCAACTTCTGCCATCATTTCAACTGGATTTAATTTGATGGTAGGTCGTTTAACCTTTGTCTATCTAGCCATCGAGGCAGAGTCGACCTCTGACCTGTGAAACTGCATGTCTATTTGGCTGAGCTGTGTTGTTGTGTGGTGGAACAGATCGACGCTGAGATCAGAGGAATGTCTCCTTAAGATGGAGAGATGAAGGGAGGCGAGGAGGGCAAGAGGGGTTAATCCTCAGGAGGAAAGAAGCAAGGCTTCATCAAAAGAGGCCAAAGTGAGGTGGAGACTTGCAATATTGATGGAAAGAGAAGAGGCAAGTGTGATTGGTAGATGAGAGGAAGAGTGTTCAGACAGGTGTTTCACACCTGAAGTTGTTTCTCTCATACACCATAAAAGTTACTACTAGTTGGAAAAAAGGTTTTAAATTTAGGTACTGTCACTTATGATTTCTTGCTTTCATTTCCAGAATAAAGTCCTGAACATTGATGGAGTCAAGGTGAAGCTCCAGGTAAGAATATGTCCTGACAGTCATCAAACAACCATCTATAAGAATCACTGTCAAGAGGAAGGTGTCAACCAAATAAGAACCAGACTCTAACCCCTGAGGCATTGTAGCTACCTGTCATATCATGTTTCCACCCCCTCCATTGTAACTTTAACAGCGCCTGCTATTTATCTAGCTGATGCATGTGCCTGATCTCACAAGATGAAGTAGAGATTTGTTGATGGCCTTATTTTGTGAGGACATCAATGATCTTGATGCAGTAACTACCTAAAAGGCTGTTGGGTTTTCTGCCCCACTCCATGCTTCTTTCACTGTCTTAAGAATTGATGTCCATACTGAGAACAACTCGGCATTGTTGTTTGCTTGATATTTCTGTCAAACAGAGCAAGTAATTATGTGAATCTTCCCTAACAATATTAATTAGGGGTTGATTGAAGCTGCTGTAGCAGGCCTTTGCCCTGCGATGTATTCATTTGGGGTTAATTGACTCAAAGTCAGTTTGCAGAGCAGCTTGTAGCCTACAAACAGAAAGAGAGACTGAGTTATCTTTCCTCCTGTAATTGCCATTCTTCATTACTGCCACTTGGTTCCTAGGGGGCCAGTTGCCCCAGGAGACAATCAGAAGGCAGAAGCAGCATCAAAGCTGACACGTCTTGGAGAGAAAAAGAAGAAAAGAGTGTCCAGAAAACAAATGCTGAAAAAATATCAAGGGATTCAAAAAAACAAGTGCAGGGTACAGTCTACCTGCACAGGCCTGCTCTAAGGAGAGAGCCAATGTAATTGCCATTGGAGGCAAATTGTGAGATGAGAAAAAAGAAGAACTTAATTAGCCTTTTCCACTGAGGCTGGACAATGAGATGAATGGCATCAACCACAAAAGGATTCATATTCAATATTCTGACCCTGACTGAGCTAAACATTAAGAATGATGGGAAAAATAATAAATACAATATGTGCTGTGCCCTTAAATCTACACTAATCAATATTTCTATGTTAACAATGGATCGAATTACTATGAGTAATGTAAAAGATGGTTGCTTGTAGTAATAAATTCACAGAGAATAATCACCATATCTTGTTCCCCTTAGTGTGTTCCCTAAACCCACTGTATGCTACCTGCCCAGCCCAACAAATGACAAAATGAAAAGAATTAGCCCTTAGCAGGTGCACATAGTGAAGCATTAGGGAGCTAAATGTGCCAGATACGTCCCTCAGGAATTGGTCGAGACTAAAAACAGCTTAAAAAGAGAAAATATTGGACTTGCATTAATCAGGTGGAAGCAAACATGACACCTAATTAATGTCTGTTGGATGTGTACATAGGTAATGGCTTGCTGAGTTTGCCATAATAACTATATGATATTAATATGTCAATGTTGTGTTTACAGCTTGCTGCGCTAGCCCCAAATGGCCACAAAAATCTATAAATGCAGCTTTAAGTACAGATCTGCTCTGTGCTTAATTCTTAAAAACACTGTTCAGTATCAATTTCCATATCCCAGACTTCATAGGAGTAAATTAAATGGTCAGTTTCATAATGAGCTTCAGCAGCATGATTAGGCAAACACAAGACTCATTAAAAAATATATGAAGAATTTTTTTTCTCTATTCAATGATTACCTTTCTTTCTTATTCTCTGCAGATCTGGGACACAGCCGGACAGGAACGGTTCCGCAGTGTCACTCATGCCTACTACCGTGACGCCCATGGTGAGACACTCACAAATACACACACTGGCACACAGTTTTGACAGCGTGGTACTTTACAAGATTTACCTCTGAGTTGAAAACAATCTCTGTTCGCTGACATGCAAATTAGGCCAGTGTGTTGTGTCTTTTTCTGCTTTTACTACCTGATACATGGAGTGTCGATTAGATGAGTGTTACATGGCAGGTGAAGATGAAGCCCTAGAAAATAAACGCTTACACACATTGAACACAAAGGCACAGTAAAATGGAGGATTCTTGTTTAGACTGTTTTCTCTGGAAAGATTTTCTACCAGTTATAATTGCTATTGGAGTAAAGGTGTAGATGATCCTTCCTGGAATGAAAGGATGATACATTCAGATTTCACAGGACTCTTTGATGATCAGTCTTCATCTGTGTGTATGAATCTGCATGTGTGTATGTCTGTGTTGATGTCATTATTAGGCATGCATGTTAATTTAGAAAGCTGTTAGTGGCAACTCTCCATTGTGTGCTTACAAAGATGGTAAGACAGAGCTGCTCAAATATCATTGAATGAAATCCACATAACCTGGCGTATGAGACACAAAACCTCAACCAAAACTAATAATTAGTCATCTTTTTTGTGTTTTTATCTGTTCACGTGAGTTAGGAGGTAATGTTAGGAGGAATAAATAAATCACACATACAGTACAGTGTCTTTTATCAGCAACAACAGTAATCAGGTCTATGAAGCTGTTATACAGGATTAGATCCAGAGTGTAAATACAATTTCTCATGCTGTTAATCCAAGATCATACGCACACAAAAACTGCTAAATATCATACACAGTTAGTGATTTAGTGGATAACAGCTTGATATGAAATTAAATGAAATTAAATGTAGAATTTTACCTCTACACACACACAGCAGCTTTCCAAGCTGGACTGACTTTTTCCCTGAAGGGGCAAATGGTGGCTCTGCTCCCTTTTTGGTACTTGATATTCACACAGTGTTGCAGTATGTGTTTGTCATTTTGTCCTCATATGTATGGAGAATGCATTAACCCGTTTAGTCTTTTAATGTCTAGGCAGTCAGGAATCCATGTGTGATCAAAGGGAAGTTTCACCGTCTGGATCTGCGTCTGTATAATCTATTTAGGTTTACGCAACTTAAGCAGGGACAGGTTGTCTGTGTGTGACCGACTCCATGCATACATGATTTAATGAGTGTAAATGATCTGTGTCTGTGTATTATCCTCATTATGCATGTCATGGTTTGGCAGTTAGCCTGCATAATTATAGCAAGATTTATTTGTCTCTGTCTCCTAGAGGAAGGAGACTCTGGAGGACTTTTAGCAGGTCCAGTTTCAGGCACAATGCCCGGGAACATATCTTCCTCTCAAAACCACATCACACATCTTTGCAGTGTAGCTTTAGACATCTTAGTGTGAGGATTTTCAATTACTTTTCCATTACTACCATGAGACATATTGAAGGATAAGCTGCACCATCTATACCACAGAGCACGGTGTAACATCAAGGGTTTGCGCACATTATCACAGGTGTGACCTTTTTTAAAAGCAACTTCTCACTTGTCTGATAAGAGAGACCGAGTTAGAAACAGCCTCTAAAACATACTGCACTCCACTTGCACACCCATGTCGATACCAAATCTGCAAATGTTTCAGACTTTGTCGAACCCAAAGAAACTTTTATAATCTTAAACCCATTTACACACACAACATTTGAGATGCAAACACACACGACGGTCTACTAATCGAAAGATCGGCTGTTCAATTCCTGTCTGCATAACACATCGAAGTGTCCTTGTGCAAGACACTGAACCCCAAAATGCTCCTGAAAGCTGTGCCAGTGAGTGTGTGTGAGAGTGAATGTGACTTTCTGATGAGCCCTTGGCACCTCGCCTCTGCCATCAGTGCATGAATGTCTGTGACACGTAGCGTAAAGCGCTTCGAGTGGTCGGAAGACTAGAAAGACTGCAAACCCCAAAGGTGAAACATGATGAATGGCGCTAACTGTCGCTGCCATACATTTTTGGGGGCCGGAGCAGAGCTGCAGGCAGAGAAAATCCAGAGCTAAAGTGCGAGAGAAGAGGACGAGTGTGGGAGGGTAGAGGGACGCTGAATTAGGAGAGGCTCGGGAAGAGGACCGAGCAGAGAGAGAGAGAGAGAGGGAACGAGAGGCTTGTGGGGAGTATTATTATAGATGTTGCACTGTATCTGCTGTGTGGGAGAAAAGGTGTAGACAGCCATCAGATATCTTTCAGCTCATTCTTGTGGAAAAAGCATTGATTGTTTAGTTTACATTTCCAGGGTGTTTACTTTGCAGACTATACTTATCTTAGCTCATTTGTGTAGATGGTGATAAAAAAAAACAAACCAGACAGAACAAAATTACAGGTTTGCTCAGAGAGGCTGTTGGATAAAAAATAAAAGTCTGCCAAACATTTCACCTCAACAAAGGCATTTAGTTTCTTGAGATAATAAAACAAAGAAACAGCATGGTGGTAGATTGCTCACATTCCCACGGTATGGTCTTTAGTCTCACACAGTAATTTGCACAAACATTTGTTTGTCTCATCCCAGAATGATTAAGAGCTCTTCTTTTGCTCAGCTCAGATACAAAATAATGCCCACTGTGAAATCGTTCATTTCTTTCATTTGGATTTTGATTTGTTTGTTTGAATGCTGGAGGACCTGAAGAAAATCTGGGGAATTAACCTGGTGAGAAAAACCCCAGGTAGAAGATAATCCAGTTAACGGGATTCCTTACTGAAGTCTGGAAATTTAGTCCAATTATTTTTGTTAAATTTCACCATTTTGTAGTAGGTGTAATAAACAGGAATCCATTTTATACCTGTTTTGATTGTGCACATTTAAAACCATCTAAATAATGCCCACATATTGTACAACATCAAGCTCTAAGTGGGTAATCATCAACTTTTTAATGGTTTAAAATAAATGAAATGATCTATTCACTTTTAACAAATAGGGTTTAAGTGAGGCTAATTCACAAAAAATACTGTTTGTGTGTCTGGAAACGTTTCCTAAACTCTTTTCATTAACAATAATGTTTGATGTACTAACCTGTATCTACACTGCTTTATAAAGCAGGGTTTAATTAAGTGAAAAGCATTGACGCTCAAATTGAAGGTGACATTATAAAAAGATTTCATACAATCAAGCATGCATGAGGCGAGAAACAAATGAAAGTTTTTCAAGTGGTGTAATTTCAACTACAGATGTGGAATTGAAAAAGAAGTGTTTGGTTGAATGAATGTGACGCACAAACATATTCTCATCCTTTTTCTTTAATTCCTGTTGCCAATCTTCCATCTTTGTTTTTATCTCCCACTTCAGTCATCACTATAGTCATTCTGTCTCACCAATTTAGCTTTTTCTCCCTTTTTGTCATTTAGCTTTTCATTTCAGCTTCTGTTCTTCCCCTTCTCATCAAGCCTTTGTCTATTCTGTGCTTGCAATCTCCTCCATCCAATCCTCAATTTCACTGTTCCATTTGCCAGTGCATCCCGTGTATAATGAGACTTCTTGATTGAGTCCATTGTGTTTCTGGCACTCAAAACAAAACAGAGGTTCTGTTTATTTAAACTGCAAATGACTGATTTGATTAACTCTTTTTTTTTTTTTTTTACATATAACAATTGAGGCTGATCTTTACAGATACTGAAACATTATTATTACATAATGGCTTCTTTTTTTCTAATCCACACACACCCTTAACAGTGGCAGAAGTCTATGATTTTCCTGTCCTGACTTCAACCATTGAGTGATAACAGATGGCAAAAGAATGAGAACCACCTTCAGGACAAATCGAGCAGAACTTTATTACACAGTCTGCACCACACTCATCTCTCCTGCGACCACCTTTCCTCTGCTGCCTCTTAAATGCCTGCAATCCCTGGGCGAACTCTTAGAGGGACGGGTTAAAAGGCTCTTTCTTATATTTGTATCATCTGTGTTGTTAAGTTGAATTTTTAACAAACTTAATTATATACTGTTTGTATCAATATATTATTTTATTTGAATCAAGGTCATAATAAGGTGGGTTATTCATAAAATATTTCAAATATTATCTACTGTAGTATCGTGTAGCAGTGTACTCATGCAGTGTTTTTATTCTGTCCAGTGTAAAGAAATGGACAAAATGGAGTCTAAATAAAGAATTGCATGGCTGATGCTGGTGGAGAAACTGTTAAACAGGTTACATGAACAGCCATGTCATGTTGACCTCAGAGTTTTATATGAGGGAAGAAAACCAAGGCTCAATCTGTCATATTTCTTCAAGGTTGAGTTGTGTCCAATATAACCAATGTCCCTAGCCTGGCCATTTTCAGTGACATGTCTTTACTGGCCAAACGGCATGCTATGTACAGTAAATTTACCAGCTAAAGTCTTAACTCTGGTCTGTCTCAATCCTGCCAATTGTGATGCAGGACTTTGGCCAAGAGAGAGAATTCAAATTAATCAGTCTAATGCCCAGAGTGAAAATGAACTCTTTCATAATTTAATTTGAAGGGGAGTTGAGACATCAAGGTGAAAGATTAAATTTAACATTCACTGAGAGTCCTTTCCATCAAACCGTTTTACAATATGAAATGAGTCATACATTTTGAAACGATTCACTTAAACTTTTTCTCTGTGTTCTTTTAGCTTTGCTTTTGCTGTATGATGTCACCAACAAAACATCCTTTGACAACATACAGGTAAGTTACACTTTTGATGCGTTTTGTTCCTTGTAAGTGTGTAATTGTTGTAACTACAATCTGATCCTGCAACCTCTATCAATTTCATGCTTTCACTTTCTTTCCACACTTTACATGAACAGACATGTTATTCGTTCAAAAGAAATGTGCATCAAATGCCATGCCTGACATGGTAATATGAAATTATTCATTTTAATTAACTTTATCTTTGCCCGGCAGATTGATTTTATAGACCAAGAGGCTGCGGCTAGACTTTGGCCACAAGTGTTGTCACAAAGGGCTCAGTAACATCTGATACACCAGAGAATGAATAATTGGATGATATGGCTTTGTGCTTCATTGTCAGTGTCATTTATTGCAACAACCATAACAGCCCATGTGATTCTTGAAGTTGTTGTCTCATTGTCAAAGGGGAGAGAAAAACAGCAGAATAAATGGGAAACATGAGGAATGGTGGAGATTGAATGTGATTTAGTGAAGGATAGCATGATCAGCTGTTAGTTAGAACTTGGATCAGAGGGACTACTCGACTGTCCAGTCATCTGGCCGACCTCCAGTCTCTTTTTGCATGCCTCCCTCTCTCTCTCTCTCCACTCTAATGTGAGGGATTCAATGTGACTTGGTGTGGATACTCTCCTATACTGGCAGTCAGAGCCAATTACGTGTACTATATGAATTTGTCAGCAAGTTTTAGCATTAAGTCCGTGTTTAAAATTCTAGATGGTAACCCCAAGAGAAATGATGGGTTATATCTGCCAAAGGATGGCCTTTTATTAAGCAATTTAGTTGGGTTAACTTATATTTTATTGGTTGCTGCAGGGAAATTTGTCTTCTGTATTTGACTCATCATCAGAACAGTGGGCAACTAATCTAAAAGCCTCTGGAAATGTGGCTGGAAATCATGCATTCAAATGCATATATGATATCAAAGTCTTAATAAGCATCCATAAAACATTAAGTGAAAATAATCTTTCAGAACTATTAAAAAAAACAGCTCATTTTGTGTTCAAATCATTTCTCAAAACTGTGTAGGCAGTGGAGATCCCGTTTTTGATTGACTGCTCCCTCGGCATGGAGGCTTTGCTGTCAGACATCCTATTCCGACTGGGAACTGAAGCTGTCTATCTACGCTCCCTTCAAAACCACTTCTTTGATTTAAAAAAAACTGTAATTTTACTATATTTTGACATCTCACTCTGTGACTTGAGGATTTATATTGAACAAACCAGAGTTGGTGATTGTTAGAACAGTAGAGAGGCTAACCAAGACTGTTGGACAGTTACACTAATCTGAGCTGAAGGTGTACGGTTATATATTTTTTTGTTTAATAAGGAACCTTAATAAGGTCCTTTCTTGACAGTTTGTGAGTTTATTTATTTCACTAAACATAGCAAAGTTGGTTTCTTTCAGCTCCAGCTGGCTTTGAGGTTGATTGAGACTGACTAAGAGCAGAGAGGGTTTGTTTTTTGGTTAGTTTGCAGAATTAAATGCATCATAAATGTTAATGACATTATTTTGAATCTGGATTCTGGAATAAAATAAATTTGGATACTAATTCCTAATACCTTTGCTTACTATAATGCACACAAGACTAAATTACATCGTTAGAAGGTTGTTGCGGCTTTGGGTTTCTAGTAGCTTTTACTGCCCAGAGACTGACTCCAGTTCTGTGGCCAGTGTCTTGGTCTATACCAGTAAGATGCATATTTTTATAGTGCAGGAGGGAAATGTCATGGGAAAAACTTAACACAGAAAGGTCACAGTCAGTCCTGGTGGGGTTAACTCAGTGCTGACCACCGAGCCACTGTGGCGCCTGTCCCTACTAGTTGGGACTTCGCTGTTTAAATGTTGTTGCTGTATGCACTTAGGTAACAGGGACACTGAAAACAGATCAGATGAAGGATGAAGGAAATAACCTGAGCACTCATGCAAAGGAAACTATTTACTAATGCACAAAATTTAATTTCCTCCATGATCATGATTCATAAAAGACACTTGTATAGAAACTTGTGACCATGTAACTTTATTTAAATAAAATCAGTTTGATACAATCTGTCCTGCAGCCGTTTACAAATCAAATCACAATCTTTGGCACGCAGACATTCCCTCTATTGATTGAGCTAATTAAAAGAAAATTAAAAATTCAATATAGCAGAGCACATAGTCACCTTGAGGCAAAAAACAAACAAACTTGGCAGTATGCATTTGAAGCTCTAATGGCGTTTTGTTGTATTCAGAAAAGTGAGTTGTTTTGTGGTATGTTTGCTACTGAGATTTGTCACTCGAGTGCCGTATTGTTTTATTTTTTATTCTTTTTTTTACTTGTATTTATGAAAATTGTAAAGCAAGCTGTGAAAGTATAGAACCAAACAAACAAAAACAAACACCAGAAGCACTAAAAAATAAAATAAAATAAAAAAGAAATAAAATATCAGCACCACAGGGAGGGAGGATTTGTAAGGATAGAGCGGAGAACTCGAACTGTGAGTGCATTCTTTTAATAACTGAAACAAATAATTCATATCTTAATCAATAATAAAATAATGTGTTTCTAGAGTCATGCTGTAGTGAAAGTAAAACATTTTTAAAAAACTTTCTTTTGTTGGGGGAAAAAAGCTGAGCAGCAGCACTCCTGTGAAACATGTAATGCCACAAAATGGCAGCTTTTCAAAACATCTATCTTCTCCATTACCCTCCTTCATAGTACCACTGCTGTCAGATGGACTGAAGTTGTGCCAGCTGGTGTCACTATGTCATCATAC
The DNA here is from genome assembly GCF_000972845.2 of Larimichthys crocea. Lineage (NCBI taxonomy): Eukaryota > Metazoa > Chordata > Actinopteri > Sciaenidae > Larimichthys > Larimichthys crocea. The sequence goes on along the minus strand of NC_040022.1, from coordinate 24,048,154 downwards.
CTGCTGTTTCCCTCTGTACATTAAGTGCACCTTGCAAGAGTAGGGTTGGCAATTTTCAAGGGCTTTAATTGACAATGGCCATCAGATGAAATGTCTCTTTCACAACAGCCATTGGGCTGTTAGAGAGAGTGTTTGTCACCACTGTCTCTGCCAGAGACATATGATGTGCCCATCTGCCCTGAGAGATAATTAAAGCAGAGGAAATGTGCTACTTTAGCCCCAGATGTGAACAGGAGCTCAAGGAGAGAGATGGTAGATGTCCTTCACACTGTTCCCTGGATTATTCAATGTTTGAGCTTATGATCCTTTTAGTATGCTCTTAATGTGATAGTGTCTAAAGTTTGTCATCAGACGAACAATTATTTCCATTCGTTTATCTACAACCATGATCTATTTATTAATATTCTCGGTTAATGAACTTTCACTGTCACAAATGTGGCTAATTGTCTCAGAGCCTAAGATGGTGTCTTTAAGTTTCATGTTTTGTCTGACCAACAAACCAAAACCCAAAAGATTTTCAAGAGAATGTTTTTAATAGAAAAAAGCTCTGAAACAGTTTTTCTTGACTAAATAATAAGTAATAAGTAAAAAGTAATTGGTGATTCATTTTCTTCTGTTTGGATAACGGATTAACTAACAACTTATGTAATAATGTGAATGTCAAAACATGAAATCAACCTAACATGGCCACAACATGACATCCTGACCCTCTGTGTCACAAGTTTCATGTGATTATTGATAATTAATAAGTCGGTTCTGTTTCTCTGACCTGGGGGGACAGATTTGGATCACTTGTAGCCGCAGGACTGGACTCTGTATTAGCCACCTGATGCAATGTCCTCTCAAGAGTTTCCAAATTGTTGAACACTCCAACAACAACAAATTCACCCTTGAGGGACCATCCCTGCCTGGTATAACTTAACATTACCACTGTAATTACATTTCAGGCCAGCCCTGCCCTCTGTATGACATCAGTTCTAGATTTTTTCAAAAAGACATTTTGACATGTCACAGTAGGAAAAGCCATAAATAATAAAATGAATGATGTCTGTATTCAATTTAGCTGCTTCAGTCTCAGGGTCCTGGTATTGTGTGTGCTGACTTACTAGCTATGTTTCTGTCCAAATGTGGCACAAAGTTTGATTGAATTTCATCCGCTACCATTATGTAATTAGGAGTTGATTCATCGCAATTAAACAAATAGTGGCTCTTATTCTCACAAGGGAGCAACAAGAAAATGTAATTAAAAGAGCACCAATAAAACCTCAAACAGTGGAAGTTTAAGTCCCATGTTTCATGTACGTCTTTCATTCATCGTTTGTCATTCATCTCTTGTACTTTGTTACATTTTGCTTTTATCAATACACCAACTTTTCCACCTCAGGCATGTGTTTTTTTTACTTTAAAATCACTCTCTATTCATACACATAGTCTTTATTTTTCACATCATCAAAAAGACTGTTTTTTGAAACTGTTTTTTAGTCTCTCCAAGATAAATTTAGGATAATCTTAGGAGCCATGTCGATCCTGCATCCCTCCTTCCGCTCTTGTCTCAACATCCCACCACCACTCTAACATTCAGTCAGTCCTGGCGGCAAGCTACAGATGCCTGCTGGCACACCACTGCCTAACGAGCACTAACTCATGTTAATGAACGCTAATGGTGATGAATGCCGCTCTGAAGGAGAGGGCGAAATGAGAGGGGCAAATCATTCTCTCCCCTGCCGTCCTCAGACCTGCTACTCTCTGTGGTGTATTATTGTCTCCCCAGCTACTGTAGGAGACATTTAGGCAACCAAAGCACTGACGACATATAGGGAGGGAGAAAGACTTAACACTTAAGGCAAGAGAGACTCTGTCAAAACAATCCATTTTATACTGCTTTCAGCTGGATAGGATACTTGTGTTTGAAAATAAAAATGTAATTTCTTTAAATCTACAGATACAGAGACTCTAACTCAGAAGTTTCATATAGTTTATTATGGTCAGCGCCATGAATCCGTCATTTGTTTATGTAATACAAGAAAGCATTTGTTGGTGTAAGCTATTCTAGCAGAAATACACAAGCCATTTAGTAATGTGATGAATGTCTTCTTGTCAGATGTACTGCTTCAGGGAGACTATAAGAGTCCATTTAGGTCTCTGCTGCAAATCATTTGTCTGGGTTACTCTGTTAAAAAGCAGCCTGGCCCCTGTGGCGCTATCAGTCAAAGCTAGGATCGTTTGCCGTTAATGGGAATCAAAAAGATTGTCAAACCAGAATGATTCAATCTTCTCTGTCTGCCAATTAACCTGCAGTTCCTGAAATCTAAAGCAGCAGCTCATTACTATGGTGATTAGAGAGATTGCCCATCAGCTTTAGGATCTTGGACAGAGTTGCGATGTTGATAAGAGTCTTTTCTCGCCAGAAAAACTTCAGTATTGATCGTTTATTTAAATGGCCAAAAAGAATTATGAATTATGACTGTTTTCTGTCAGAAAGAAAGGTGGAAGCAGTGTGATGCTGTTGTATTATGTTGTTATATCCTTGTAGGAAAGACAGGACAACCGCTGTTTCTTAACTGTTTACTGTAGCAACCAAGAATTAACTGACATGAATTAATTAATTGACATTTTGGTCACTTTGAAAGGAAATGTCTAGCTCCTTAGCTGTTAAATGCTCCACTATGTGCACCAAATGATTGCAATGTCTGTCGGCTATTGGGTGAAAGACCGATTGCATACACTGAGTTTAATCCAAGCGCCAACCTCTGTGGCTGGGAAATGAAGCCAATGCAGACAGGCTCCAGAAGTGAGTCAGTCTCCATAAGCGCCCTTTAAATTAAAATGTCTAGCAGAAATAAACATATTTACAGACTAGTACAAAAAATGTTATTGGTCTTTGCTTTCTTTTATTTTTTAACTCGCCCAGTACAGCCAACATGGCAGCGGCCAGCACCATATATTTTTGGCTTCAAAGCTGCGCTTCGGAAACTTTTGGGTCACGTCACCCGTCCATTGTTTATAGCGTCATTGGTTTTACTCAACAACAGCTGACTGCTGTGGCTGAATCGACACTGGAGACTGAGTCAAAACTGTATAGATATAACCGAAAAAACACACTGAAAGACATTGCTCTGTAGTCGGGTAATGATTTTCTGTGGATTCATCACTAGTAATGCTTGTCACATTGTCTCATTGATTATTAATGTGAAAATTCTGACTGGCAGATCATAAATCTGTCATGTGAATCTTTTTTTAATGATTTTGGAAGACACTGACAGTTGTTAAAAGGAACTTGAGGTCAAAAAAATATTAGTTCTGCTGATGTGTCCCTGAGCAAGACTCCAGCTTCACTCATGTTGTTTTGGACCTGAAACTGTACTTCTGATTGGAGACAAACCAAAAATAAATCCCTACAGCGTTCTCATTACATCAGATTTGATCAGCGCTCGGGCTCTGGTTCCAGTGAGACAGTCTCATAGGACACAAACTCTCTGTTTCATATTGACTGTGCAGATCAATAGCTCTAAGCTGGATTGGAATACATGCTCTCTTCAAGTAAAGTTTCTTATTGACCAGTCTGGATTTCATGCTGATTGTTACATGATGTATTACTTAGTGGGTGCGCTTGCTCCTACATCGCTGCATGTATTTTTGCATACACTGATTGCACGAACCATGCTTACGTGTCTGTGTTCAAGAAACACAATAAAAAAAACTATGAGAGAGATGAAACCTTCGTCTGTGTGCCTTCATTCATCTCTCTCTGTCTGTCCCCGGGGCACGGTCTGGCTTCAAATGAAACGGCCACCTGCCTACCACATAGCTGCTATTTAAATGTCATGGCACCGCCACACCAGATGGTGATGAGAGAAACTGTCAGTAAATAATGCAGTGATATGAATTTAAATACCATTCATTTATAATCAGCAGAGACTCTGGCATTTTGGAAGTTCATCTCAGGCAAGTTAACACATCGTGGATTCATCTATACCACCATCTTTAGATGTTAGGAAGGGCATGACATGCAGTAATCCTTATTCATTAGCTTGTCACTCAAACGTCATGTGTAATTTGTTGTCCTGTATAAAATATTATAAGTATGTCAGCAGTAGATTGTTCCCTGTCCTTGACTATAGTTGTATATGATGCAGCCGGTGGAGTGTAGCTCTGCAGATACAATGTGTTGGAGGGAAAATGATCCACCAGTATTTGGGTTGCTTTCTGTGGACATTTCCATTTACTTTGATGTCTGGCTACAAAGTGACAAAACAGATGGGACGCTCATGTGTAGCACAAACATGCACAAGATGAATGAAGATATAGGCTGTCTGATTTCTGCTGTCGTTGGAGCAATTCAATTTCCCAGCGGGAATGAAAGTAACTGAAACACCTTACTCGATGCATTTGTTTCAAAGGTGTTTGACTGCTGCTCCTCTTTGTTGTGGAGAGTTTGTAAAAGAAAAAGGACGGCCATCTCTTCGTCATCTTGCCGATTTTCATTACATAACACCTCTTTTTTTCCTGATCACTAGAAAAGTGCCTTTTAAGTTTGCCTTTTGAGAGTTTGCAGCTCAGCAGAAGGAAGCTCTTTACCTGTGACAAAGGTCAAAGCCGTTCAGACGCTCTCAGGCCGAAAATATGATTTGCAGACTGACTGACTTCTATCTCTTCATTCAGCATCAAAAATCACCATGAACTATTTAGAAAAATCAAAGAGAGCTTAGTCATAAATTAAAGCGCCCAACCGCCCTTTGGACTTTTTGAACTCAAAGTCTACAAGTTTTATTACATCAAAAAGTATCGAAGGAGGACAGGCATGTATTAGTTCTATTGTTTGCATACCCGTCACCCATTAACCTATAATATTTTGATAAAGAGATGGTGTTAGTGGTGCATGAAAAGAAGAAATATTCAAGTTAAAACAGTTTAGAAGGCAGCAATGAAGAAAAATGTTTGTTTCACTCACACAAACCCCCTCACATGCTGAATACAAAACTCTGGTTTTCTGTCATCCTCTATCTCTTTTGTCTTTTTGGAGTGTTTTATCTCGAACTGGCATGAACAAATGCAGAGGCGTCATTATTTTTGTTGTGGTTACTCTGACTTTTTATCACAGCCCTGCAATCATTTTACCATGCAGGCAGAAGAACCTTATAGCTTTTGTTTGTAAAAGAAAAGAGTGTGAAAAAGGATTTCAATTATATGTATGAGCAGAATAGTAAGCGGCCTCTAAAAGAGTGTAGGTGGCTTCTACGTGAACATGAAACTTGAACATTAACACAAATTATATTCATTTTGTCTGATGGCTAAAACAAATTAAATCATCCAAAACAATTAACACAGCAGGGTCTGCACATTATCCAGAGTAATTGAGTCTGCCTGAAAGTGCACACTATATGTTATCCACCGCGCTTCCTCCGCTTATTATTCTTATGCCGTTTTTTTGGCTCGCAAATATCAAGCTACAGAAATCATTTAGAGCTACAAACGTAGGAAAATTGGTCGTCTCACTCACTTCAACAGATATTTAACAGACTTTGGTTTTTCATCTTGTCAGGTATTTGGTGGATCAATGAGACTTCAATTAATGCCTGCTTTAAATGGAAGGAAGTAAAAAAATGACGGAAGGAGGGAAGGAAGAAAAAAAACGACGAAATAAAGGAGCTATAAAAGGAAGGAAGGACAAAAATGACAAGGGAGGAAAGGAAGGAAGGAAAGAAATGACGGAAAGAAGGAAAAAAACGACGAAACGAAGGAGGGAAGTAAGGAAGGAAAGAAGGAAGGAAGGAAGGAAGGAAGGAAGGAAGGAAGGAAAAAAACGATAAAAGGAAGAAAGGAAGGAAGGAAAAAACGACGAAAGGAAGGAAGGAAAAAAACTTCGAAAGGCGGAAAGGAAGGAAGGAAGGAAGGAAAAAAACTTCGGAAGGAAGGAAGGAAGGAAGGAAAAAAAACGACGGAAGGAAGGAAGGAAGGAAAAAAACGACGGAAGGAAGGAAGGAGGAAAAAAATTACGGAAGGAAGGAAGGAAGGAAGGAAGGAAGGAAGGAAGGAAAAAAAATGATGGAAGGAAGGAAGGAAGGAAAAAAACGACGGAAGGAAGGAACGAGGGAGGGAAGGAAGGAAGGAAGGAAAAAACGGTGAAAGGAAGGAATGACGGAAAAAACGGTGAAAGGAAGGAATGACGAAAGGAAGGAGGGAAGGAAGTAAGGAAGGAAGTAAGGAAGGAAGGGAAAAAACAACGCTTGTTGTATTAATACTGAATTTACTGAGCAGTGTCAATAATAATGTATGGGGGCGACGGGGCCAGAGTCACGCACACTCAAAATTTCTTTAGAAATTTTCTAGTTATGACATTTGTTGTGGAACAGCATGTTGCTCTTGTGTTTTCCAAATAAAAAAATTTAAGCGACACAAAAGGAATAAAGGTATGGAAGGGTGGAAGTCTCACAAGCTGCAGCCTTAACAAACTAACAGCCTTAATAACAAAAATCTGCAACAAAAAACAAACTTTATGAACTGACGTGAAAAATGGTCAAATATTGGGGGTAAAAAAAAGAAATGATTAAACTTACTGCATCCTTTATTTAAGAGTCATGTCAGCAGCAGTTATCTCAGCTTGGACCTTTTTAACAGAAAGCTTGCAGGGGTGAAGCTGTGGGCGTTTAACAAGCAGGGATGATCTAACAGAAGTTTCTATCAAGTTGCATTATGAGAAACGTCGGACCCACCGCTTTGGCCCAGACTAAAATATCTCAACTACTGTCTGATGGGTTTCAATGAAACATAAGCCGTGCCCAGACAATGAATCCTACTCTTTTTATTTTTACAGCAGTCAGACTCAGTTAGCGATTAGCTGGTGAACATAGTGGACCATTTGGCAGCTAAAGAGCCTGATATTCCCCTCAGGAGTTGTTTGCATCCCATACACACAGATCTAAAAAGAGTGAATACTGGACTTTTACATTCATTAGGCTGTCACAAACAAAACTTCAAATTGCTCTGTAACTGCTGGATCTGTAAGCAGCTATTTGCTGAAAGGTGCTGAATTCTGCTACCCGAAAGTGGCCAGAAAAATCTTGCAAGAAAGCATGTTTACACACACTAACTACACACTTCATAATGGTGTATTCACTCAAATGAATGTCCTTAACGTCAGTAAGGAGAAAGGAAAACAGCTTAGACTTGAAAACAGGTAGCTTTCAGTTAGATTTACTGCTTCATGTGGACTGAACCTCATTTAGAGCACACATACTGTAAAAAGTGCAATCAGAAATAGAACATGCAGCATTTTGAAATTATTGGCTGCACATTTATAAGTGAGTAAATACTTTCTGAGTACAATTAAGTACATCACTGCAGCAGCACTGTAAAAGTTTAGTGCTAACTGCCTGTAATATGTGTTTGCACACACAGCTTGTTGTGCCAGAATCCATTTGTAGTGTTAATAAACCTGCAGCATGTCAAGGCATTAGCACTGGATCTAAGATGTTAGTGGGTTCATATCAGCAGAAGAAGAAGCACTGGATCAAAGTAGCGGTATCTCAGCAGAGGTCATCTTCCTCCCACACAGTGTGACTGTATCAAAGTCAGTCAACTCTATTTATGGCTTTAGGTGTTTTCTAAGCTTTCCCACACATGTTTTCTTCTCCTTTATTTTATCATGGCCCATCAACTTGAATTTGAAATTTCAAATATCTGTCTAGATTGTCGAGAGACGAAGAACAGAAATAGAAGAACAGAAGCTCCTTTAGACCAAAAGAACATACTTTTTTTTAAAAAGAAAAAAGAATTGGGTTTACAAGGACTGACAAGCTATCAGATACAGTGACAGGATGGCACTGAGCCCCACACCCACCTCTGACACTCCAGCACATGTCTCTGTAAACAATTGGCATGGATGTCACAGAAGATATCATGATAATGAGGACTGTGTATGTGCACACAATCTCCAAAAACTGGTCCACAACTAACAACAAAGTGAACTGCATCTACATTCCTGCCATGAGGTTGATATCTGATATATGAATCAATTTTTTTTATAATGAAAATGTGGTAAAGTGGCACATTTGCAGGTTAATGACTTCTGTTCTGTTTTCTCTGCAGCTTTGAGACCTTTCAGTCTGCTCACACTAAATCTCCATTTTTGCTGGCACGTGGCATTTTCCCCACTCCATTCTTTCCATTTATGACTTATTGAAAACCTTAAATTATTGATTTATTTCCTCTTTTATATTCATTTACAAGGTGGATGTCCTGGCATGCACTTGCAGGGTTTATGAATGCATTTGCCTCTTGACATAAGCTTCAAACAAATTAGGTGAAAAAAAAAGAGCTGCTATATCAAAAACATATCATACTAAATGTGCGTATTAAATCAAGTAAACAGTATACATTAATTTTCTAATATTCACCAACAGACAGTTGCTGATTGGTGCAGCAAATCCTTTTAATTTCTGCACAAATGCTGGCAATAAAAGGGAAAACTAATTAAGATTACCAAGTATATTCTTAGAAGTCTGCATTATAACGATAAAGTATTATGTATATAGTATATTTTATTAGCATATTAACAATAAAGTCTATATCATGGGTTGATGCTTACATCAGTACATTATTAAGAAATACGATGAATAAAAAAAATCATCTTTATAAAAAAGGGTATTCTCTGCAAATTGTATACTTCATCAACTGCACTTCAACATCAGACTTGTTATAGTTTATTATAGGACTGTAAAAACATAAGCCTTTAGCTGGTTTATTAACACTTTAACCTGAAAAAGAAGAGTCACATATGTTAATGTGCCTGTAGTTTCAGGAAAAGCACGGATAGTTGCAATATTTTCCTTTGGCTTGGTTTTTCTCCAAAGAAGACAAATGCTGTGAGTTGACCTTGTTTCATCCTCAGCTCATCAGTCATTTTTCTTCCTTTGGCAACATGTGCTTGTGTTCCTTTGTCTTTCTGCAGTTTGGTCAGAATGCCAGGCTGAATCACATTAATATCTGTAGAGGAAGGACGTAAATAGGGGAAGAAAAAACATTTCTTTCAAGCAAAGCAATCCTTTTATTCCCTTTAAATCTCTTTCATCAGAGTGTTCTTTTTACTATAGAAATATTTTTCTTGACAAGTTTTCAGCCACATGATTGGTTTAACGTAAAGCGAAGCTGTCACTCACATGAATTATACTTATGACAACAGACGCTTTCCACATGAGAAGCCGGTTTAAAACGGTGTTTATCGCTGACTGAAGGAGATGCACAGGTTTGGGGTCAGCGCTTTCAGCTTCTACAGCACAAAAACAAATCGGTAGAGAGGCGACAGAAGTGAGGATCGTTCCTCGGTATACATCTCACTCTCACTCATGCTCATACTCCATGACTGCAGCTCTTCAAAGGACATCAGTCATCGAGACATGTGTCACCCCTGTTTGCTGGCAACACATCAGCTGCTCTTTTCTAAACATAAAAGCCTTTCTCTTCCCTCTCAGACCATAGAAATCAGGTTACAAGGTTTTTTTGTTTACTTCTATTTTGTATGATGTGTTTATTTTCTAACACAGAAGGGACTTGATGTGTCTTTATTACAGAGTGACAGATTTTAAAATGCAGATGGCAGCATTGTAAACCCTGGTTTTGAGTGTATTAAATATTGATTTGTTTCTGTATGAAACAGCCCTGAGCGTGACAGGATTTCTCTGTGTCTTCCTTGTATGTCAGACAGCAACACGGTGTCACTCCGTTTAGCTCAGCTGCCTCGTGGAGCTTAAACCTCCTCTCAGGGGAGAAGTCCTACTTTCTCCATGTGCTCTTCTGGGTTGGTTCATTCTGACTCCCCCTGTTGTTGAGAGCAGACTTCTCCACTCTGTCTGTTTGGTGTAATACTCTGATCAAAGCTCGACAAGAATAGCATTGCCACCCATAAAACATCTGTATAGATAAAAGTGCAACAGAGGGAAGGTTGTGTCACATGGAAAGACACTGAGGAATTAGTCTTGTTCATTATTGTGCTCACTATCACAAGTATCATCTGAGTTTTAATAGGATGCAAAGAGATGCAGTGTAAGGAATTCATTATTACACATTGGTGAAATAATTCAAATTTTCTGTTTTAAAGTAAACAATAACACACAAGTGTCCTGATACAAAAACTGCACAGTGCATCTCATGTTGGGTAATATTTGGATTGTGTTACAATTGCTATGTTTAGGTACTGATGCCTTGAGAAATGGAAACCTTTAAACCTTTTATGTTAATCAGGGACTATCTAATCTAAGAGTAATGGCCTTAACTGTTGCAGACAAATTTCCAGAATTGGTTTGCTCCCATCATCTAGTTCATTTGGTGTACGGTAAAACCATGCAGCAACCTCCGGTACTGGGAAAAAAAGCCAATGCAGAAGTGCTGTAAATACTGTAATTCTTCGAGTGGCCACTTGAGACAGGCTGCAGAAGTGAGTCAACCTCCATAAGCGGCCGTATAAGAAATAAACAGCCTGGTTCAGGCAATGGTTTTGGTCTCTATAGCTAAGGTGGGAGGGGACTTACCCATTTAGATGATAATCAAAGCTGCGCATAATTAACAGCGTTGCCACTTAATTGACAGGTATGTGTTGTTACAGGTGGCTTATTAGAGCACCCACCTGTCTTTCGACCCACCTCTGGTCTGCCGATGACACATGTATTCACCGATATTTAGATTAGACAGGATGCGGAAGAAGCAGTACATCCAACATGGCGGCAGCAAGTGGTGCATATTTTCGGCTTTGGAAACCTATGGGTGACGTCACTCAGGCTCTGTCCATTTTTTTATACTGTCATTGGCTAAAACTTAGTCCACAGGATTTCTATTTACAGAATATGACAAACAACTATGTTGTCATTGGTGTATAATCACCTAAAAATAACACGTTTTGTTTTTAAGTTACAGTAAGCTTTTTTTTGTCTGCAGATGCTGAAGGTCCTCTTCCAAGAAGTCCACCATGTTGAGCTACCATGTTTCTACAGTAGCCCAAAACAAAAAAAAACTAAACATTGGCATTTTTTTAACGTTTCGCGATGAGGAGTGGGTGAAGCAGTAGGGTTGCAATCAGTAACTATACTGCTAGATGTCATGCAAATGTTGACGTTCAATCACGTGAACAGCACCATCAGGAACAACTGGCTAAACATGGAGGGTACTCTGTGGAGGCCCAAGAGCATGAAGTCTTGGTTCTATTGGACTGTAGAAAAGGAGGATAAATTGGTGGAGCTGTGGAGCGAGCGAGAGTGCCTCTTTGACGTTTTCTCCCATTTGTACCACGATCGAGTGGAGAAGGAAAAAAAAATCTGCAGCTCTCGAAATGCACACACAAGGGCAACTGTGGCCAAAAGCTGCTTTTGTTTCTGCTTGTAAATTTCCAACAGGTGCATGATAGAACATAATCACAGAATGAATCTAGTGACCCTGAAAGATCTTTTGCAAATTCATAAAAACTCTTCAACACTTTAAAATCTTTTAAAAGTTTTCTAAGTGTGAGAACACTTTTATAGTAACAAGACTAAATGTAATTTGTCACTGCCTGTTGAACAATTTTAAAGGTTCAGCGTGTAGGTAGGTGGCATCTAGACACAGCCCTGCTTTTTCATCTCGGTGACAACAAAAGGAGAACAAGACAAAATCAGAAGTACCCTCACATACCTCTGCCAGTGACAACTTGTCTCGCCAATGTCACGATGCAGCCGCCAGCAGCTGTCTGCCTGACTTTTATCTTTGTTCCTCTCTGATACAGATCCTTTAGTCTTTGTCTTGTCTTTCACTGTCACTGTCTGTCTCTACATTTTGCTGCCTTTTGGCACCCTCTCTGCCTCTCCGTCTTTCTCTCCGTCACAGCAGTGTCTCTGCCATTGTTATCGCCTGTCGTTGAGCAGGCGGACAGTGTTTCGGCGGTGCATTTGGCATTTTAGCTTCATAAAATCTAATATATTAGAGCAAATAGCAACTAATTACTTTTGATTTTGTTAATATTGACTGAGAGGGTTACTTTTGTTCAAACCTTCAAACTGACATTTGAATTCATGAGAGCTTTAGACTACTGAGAACAGAAATCGGTGTACAAAAATAGGAAGTGAGCAGCTGAATTCGACTGGGTTTGTTGAAGGTTTACCAACAAACTTCAAGCTGCATTTTATTTGACACGCTCTTTTGGGACTTGCCATTGCCAGTGAAAGGAGCAGAGAAATGAATTACAGCCACTTCCATCGTGCCCCATTGTCATTGACATTTGGCTCCCTGAGCATTTGGCCAGAGGTATTAGTCTTGAATAAAAGATGAACCCAACCCAGTTCCTTCAGCCATGGCCACTGAGGATATTAGAATTATTTGGAGCTTGATATATAACTGCTTCCAGCCCTGTTGTTCTTAATAGAAAGATAAATAAATAATAAATAATTATGTTTTATCTATATAGTACTGTATTAATGAGAAACCCTGGAAAACTACTGTTTACTGTACTCCAACTACGGTGGAGATAATTATTGAAGCCAGAAGCCAGCTAGCATCATGGCAGACTCAAAACTGAAAGTAAAAATGTTCTAAATAAAACAAACATTAAAAGCAGTGTTTATATTATTATAGTGTTAATAATTTGTCCATTGCCAATTGTGTAAATTCAGGCGAACAAAACATTCACAATAGTTGTATTGCAAGGCTGCTTAGACACAAAGAAAGTGTGTTGAGCAACCCTTCATGGCTTAGAGTTGCATAAGTTTAGTTCAAACACAGGAGGCAGAAGGAGAGCCTGCATTAAGAAAAACACAGCTCCACATCATTTTCATGTTAATGCCAGGTATGATATCCCTGTGTCTTCCTCAGGCAAGGATGTATTTTGTGTAAATGGACTCACTTGTATCCTCTCTCTGATTCAAATGATAATTTCTAGATCACATTGAGTGCGTTGATCCATTTTTGCTGTCTCTCGAATCACTGCGTGTCATTCCTCTCCTGTGATGATAACACACGAGGAGGCTTTCGTAATAGGTGACAAGTGGCATCATCTGTAATCAATGATTGTATCTGTGAAATGACCCATGAGGTGGGGTGTGCTATAAACAGATGAATAATCTAATTACAAGCTATGGGTTCATCAACAGTAATCACAGCATATGGGGAAGATCCCTCAGAGGCAAGCTGTCAAATCTTAACCGTAGACTTGTTGTGGGAGGATGAGAGTTTGCAAAGTTGGATAGGTGCACAATAACTTTCTATTACAAAGGCCAAATGTCCACACCAGTTGTGTTAGTTAATTTGACTGATAGAGGTTATCTCATACAAACACAGTTTTTTTTTTTTTAAAGGATGCACAAAATGCAAAGCGGATCTAGCTAAGCGACATGTGAATGAGAGTTGAATTATGCATGAAGCGGATAATTATCCACATACAAAATGTTCCTCAGTAACATTTCGCTCCTTCAGCACTATACTGAAGAGCACCAGGGATGCAAATTCAGACAATCCAACTCAATCTTTTTTTCGTTTTCTCGAAATAACAACTCAGCCAGACCTTTCTATAAATGTCTTTAAATGTTTTTCTAAATCGGTCCTTCACTCCCCACAGGTGGAGCTCACTGCCTTATTAAATAACCTTCCAGCCACATTCTGGTTTCTCAAATGACCAATCCTCTCTGACCTCATTAAATCCATGGCACATCAATTGTGATTCAGCATTTATTTCACGGCAACACAATAAACTAGAGGACACAAGTGGTGGAAGGTGAACAGTGTACGCAGAATAGTTGAAACTGTAGTTAATCGTAATAAATGCAAATGTGGTCGCACCAGTGTTGTACACGTTAAATTAAACCTGTAAAAACTTCAGCACAGTTCATTTAATTGTACCTACATTAATGCCCAGAGTGAACAAGCATTTAGATCAAAACAATCAAGTCTTTGAATGTTTTTCTTTTATTTTCCTTTAAATGCTATTCAGATAAATCAACATCTGACAGGAACATTAGAGGGTTACTGACAGGGCAAAGACAATTGGTTATTCCAGAAAACAAATACAAATAGAAAACCATTTTAGAATAAAATGTCGAACCTTATGAGCAAATAGCATTTTATTTTTATCTTTTGTTAAAATGAGTGACAGATTGCATGAGCAGTATGATGGGAGGGTAGCTGATCTTTTATTCATCAAGCAGTTGCACGTTTGAGCATTGTCATGCAATAAAAATCACGGGAGCCTGCAGAGGATCATGCGTCGTTTTGTTGGATGTGGAGATGACTGGCTGAAGGCTCCGGGCTCCAGAGTTTGGATGTGCGATGGTCTGACTGTGGCCGAACATCCAAACAGTACACTAAAATATGTTAAGAGAGAAATAGGCAATGCAGTAACACAATCCGGATTCATATTTTAACATCACGGCTTAGTTTGACAGCTTGATCTTTGTTTTGTGAGACCTGTGTGTTGTGCTGGACGGACTTGGTGAGAGTGACTTGTCACACTCTGCTATTTTTCTCTAAATGGGACCATACATTTCACATTGGACATCATTCTGTATGTACAGACCATAGACTTATGTAATAAGTGAGAAGTTGCGTCATAAACTCATGTTTTATGTTGTAGTCAAGTGGACTGCCCCCTGCTGGCCATTAGAAAGAATGGCGTTTAAAGACACTTCATACTGGCTTCACTTAACAGGCTCTGCCTACTAATTATTGTTGTTAATACTGTTAATGGTTAGCATGGTAACATGCACACAAAATACAGCTGAGGCAGGTGGAAATTTCAGTGAAAGTTCTGTGGGTTTTTGTTTATAAATCAAAGTATTGGAAAAACTGAAATTTTTGGTGATGATGTCATGACATAAATAAATTAAATGATCACTAAAATTCATGGCAGTAAGACATTTCCCTCAAAACCATTAATGTGAACGTTGTGGTGTCGCTAGAGAACCCTGTAAAAACCCACTAAAGGACCACTAAAGTCTTTATACATACTGTACTTTTGTTCCAGTCCATCCAGTAACTGTTGAGATATTTCAGTGGATAAGTCAAAAGTTTGACATGCCATTGGTGCACGTGTTTCAAATCAAATATACAAATATTCACGGAAATCCACCGAATATTTCTTGAAGATATTTCAATCTGGATAAAATATAAATTTCAGTATTTATCAAGATAATGTACACCCAGATAAATTTGACCTAGGATATCATACTAACATTTTTTTCACATCATCACATGCTTCCTGCTTACACTTGACATGTGCATACAGTCTTCCTTAGCCACATGTATAGACTCTGATATTCACAGGCAGCAGACGTTGCCTCACTTATCTTCTTATTTAACATGACCTTTGGCTGGGGGTGACCCTGGTGATATCTCTTTGCAAACACACAGTCATCACCGGAATTAATTACAGAGAGCTGTCAGAGAGGAAATGCTCTGGAGAAGGACTACTAAAGAAAAGGCGCATTGATCACCAGCCGGTCAGAAATCCAATGTGAAGTAATTCACTGTGGGTACAGTTAAGCTTTGTGCTGAGATGAAGGATATTATTTCAG
Organism: Larimichthys crocea; assembly: GCF_000972845.2. Lineage (NCBI taxonomy): Eukaryota > Metazoa > Chordata > Actinopteri > Sciaenidae > Larimichthys > Larimichthys crocea. Next base: position 24,032,630 of record NC_040022.1, on the reverse strand, counting down.
CAGGAGGGGTTTGCAGGTGTCTGTCTGAGCTGATTAAATGCTCACTAACGGTGAATGAATGGTTCAGGTGTTGTTGGAGTTCATACAGTCAGCGATGCTGTTTGTCCCCCCCGTAAAGCTTTATCCTCCCACTGTGTACATACTGTAGTTAAAGCGCAGACTGTGTTGATTAAACTAATGAGCTTTTGTTTTATAGCTCTCTGTGTATTTCACTTTCTCAAAAACGTATTCTTGCTTTTATCCCTTTTATCTCTTTGTCCTTGTCTCTGTTTTATCTCCTTTTTACCCATATTCATCTTCTAAACGCTGTAGCTGCTCACACATTTCTCCTCCTGTTTATTCGTGTTATTAGATTTAAAGCTCAGGCTTGTCCTTGTCAAGTCCCAGACAAGGTTTTCTTTTCCCTAAAGTCCTTTTTATGTCTATTACACACCTGTGTCTTTGGTTGTTCTGTTTTAGGTTTCCACACTCCTGTTGTCTTTTTGCTTGTCTAACATCTACCCTGTCTTCTCTCTCTCTCTCTCTCTCTCTTTCTGTCCGTCGTCTCTCTGTCCTATATTGTTACCAGGCGTGGCTGACTGAGATCCATGAGTACGCCCAGCAGGATGTGGTGCTCATGCTGCTTGGAAACAAGGCAAGGCATTATGGGAAATATCTGTGACATAGGTAGAGACACAGTGGAAGAAAAAAAGCCTAATTCTGATGCATCTTATTCCTTTTTGTGTAGTAAAACTCCACTGTCATCAAAAAATGGTTAAAAACACACCAGTGAGCCAGCCACACTGTCCCACTGAGTGACATGTTACTTTATTACAGTGAATTGTAGTGAGACAACGCTACATATGCTAAAATTAGTTCCCGACAAATACAGTACCGATCCTGGTCAAGTAAAATTTGCTACAAACTACAGTGCTCAGCTGTTTTAGGAAATTTGACCCTTTTTAGGAAGGAACATAGGAACCAATGAGCTCTGCGTGTTCTTGGTCTTTTATAGAGTTTGTTGAAAATACCAAAAATGTAGAATCTTATCAGCCTTATTTACAACTCTCATATTTAATTAAAAAAAAATGTAATAATGTAAAGTAAACAAGTAAAGTAAAAATCCTAGATGTTTACTGGCATCAGCACTCTGTATGTACATTAAAAAAAGGAACCAAACCAACTTAAAGCTCAGTCAGTAAATCATCAGTGACAATAATATTTCCAGTTCATCTAAATTAATTAATTCAAGCATGCATCCACACACACACATCTCACAGTATCTCAAGATGCTAATTTGCAAATATCAGTGTTACACTTTTTTTTCTATAACTGCCATTCACATCCCTCCATCTGAACAGAGAACAGATGTCTCTGCCTTGGAGCTCTGTCTAGTTTCAGTCCCCCACGCTCCATATCAGCCCTTAATTAGCACCCTGAGAGCCAATATTGCCTCATTAGCCGCCATCAGACCTGAGCACCAGGAAAGGCTTGCGCGTAAACTGTGGACAAATAGCGAGCAGATCTCCGCGGTGGGTGGGTGGATGTTGTAATTTTAGCACTGATGTTTCGTGCATGATGTGCGCCCGTGTGACCTTGTTTTCCCTGTCTCACCAGGCTGATGCCACTCATGAGAGGGTGGTGAAGAGAGAAGATGGCGAGAGGCTTGCAAAGGTAAATCTTTGTGAACTAACAAAGACATGGGCATAATTATCCCCATCCAGATACCACAGCTGTTGCACTGAGAGGTTGCACCTTACATAACCAGAAATCATTGAACTCATCTTTTAATTCCTGTGAAATCAAGGCCGCACATGTGACAAATGAAGGCGAGGCTTTCTCCTTTCATGTAATTCCCAATAGATATTTGTATGACTGATTACATTTCCATGGCAGGTGAGAAGATTATGAATATTACAGAAAGGTGGGATTATGTAGAGATCATTTCTCATTCTCACTCTTGCGCTTTATCTCTGATTTTCTTTTGCTCCATGAGGAAACATAAAAAAGAGGCAAGACACCTCAGATGTATTGCCCTCCGGTGGATAATAAACACTTGATAATGAATATTTATTGTATAGATTGCTGCCCTCTGTGCCATCATCTATAAAAATGTTATGCTTCTATCATAAACCCCAGTGCAGCCTCATATATAAGCACTGAAACCAGGAGAAAACATTTCTTTTTATCAACCTCTCCACATCATGGCACACAAAACAAATAGTATAGCAAACAGTCGAGCGATTTAATCCAGATGTGGGAGCAATAAACTGCCACAAGGAAAGGCTCAGCCTGGGAGGAGAAAAAAAAGCATATTAGTTATCGTCACTGTGGGCGTAGACAAATTCCCCTGTAGAGGAAAAGGCTGAGAAACAAATTCATCACATCTCAGTTAGATTTATCCAAAGTAAACAAGATCACTATTGTGCTGTAAAGTTCTGCTGTAAACTTCTGTATCATTTTCAGCAGCCTGAACTTTTTTTCGGAGAAATAGCAGTCTGTTGAAAGCCTGTTGCGTGAATAAATCTCTCCAAAAACTGTCATTGCTGCAGGAGTTTGGAGTTCCCTACATGGAGACCAGTGCCAGGTCAGGTCTCAATGTAGAGCTGGCGTTCACTGCTGTGGCTAAGTGAGTACCATTCATTCCAGCACAGAGAAACTTTCCCAATTCTGCAGAATAATGTGAAATTTTCTGGAGTTAAGTTATGTGCCAATAATAAGTGGACGATGAGTTTTATTTTGTTAAAAGAATACATTAAGTACCTCTAATGTATACCAATAATCAGGTCTCTCTCTCTCTCAAGAACAATACATGATAGAAAATTTGTGAAATTTACATTACAGGCTAATAAACTAATCATTTGTACTGTTAACGATGGGTGGCTGCATTTTGTTTAATCCTCTTCCTTTGTCTTAGGGAGCTGAAACACCGGTCTATGAAGGATCCCAGTGAGAAGTTTAAGCTCCAGGAGTACGTAAACAAAGAAATGAAGAGCACAGGCTGCTGCAGGTCTTAAAACCTGCCTTAGTCATTCTCTGGATCTGTGTGCGTGTGTGTGTGTGTGCGTGTGTGTGTGTGTGTGTGTATGGATCACTCATGCTCATACAGTAGGTGTTCATATTTGGCCTGATCAGAGATGAGGAGTCAGCTCCAGCGAGGTATAAACCTTTGTGTCCTTCTGTTTCTCCACTCTCAAACCTCCCGTCTCAGTCCACGCAACCTCCATCTGTTGTCCTGCACTCATTTTATTGCCCTACTCCATCTTGTGTGTCCTGCTTTTCCCTCACCCACCTCTTTCTGCAGCTGTGAATGTAGCCCCAGGTTATGGTTTGCAAAAGACAAAGTTATGTGCTGCACACCTCAGTTAGTATCCTATTAATGGACATTTTCTTACATCACTGTGGCTGCATGATAATATTTTAACTCCAGCATTGCATTACCTTGTGTTTTATTGTGAAGGGGTTTCAATTCTTGGTCTTCTTGCAGACACAGGATACATGTAAAGACATTTATTTATGAAAGATCAGTGACGGTTTGGTTGAATGTTCTCTTCTTGATCAGTGTGTGGATGAATACTCATACAATACATGTATAGTGTCTTCTGTCCATGGTTCAGTGTTTATGTCAGTAATTCAGGCTCTTTGCAGCCACTTTAGCTCACCAGCATAAACTCAGTCTAAGCATTTCCATGATTCAGCTGTGGATATTTGGAAATATGTATTACATTTTCTGCATAAAAGTAAAAGGATGTTGCTATTGTGTATACAGTACAAGGATATGAAGTACAGAATAGCATCATTAGCCACAATACGTGATTCTTCTAGTAGATTTTAATTCATGTTAGATGCAAAAAAAAAAAGAAGTATACAGTAAAACCTTCACAAACATGGCACTGCATGGGTCGCAACACCTAAATCATTTTGGGGATTTTTTTCAATATTAGAGGACTGATGTTGAGTCTTGAAGTGCTCTAATACAACCTCTTTTCTTAATGATTTAAATTTATTTAAATTGTTATTTAAAAACAGATGGTCAAACATACTGTATGTAATCTATAGACATTGGGGTTTTGACAAACATGATGTAAATACTTTTTTTCTGCATGTAATAAAAAATGTATAGCACTTTAGATGGTAAATAAGACCGTGAGTAGGAATAAAGTTTGTTGGCAATGTTAACTAGAGTATTGTATATGACACACAGATGCGTAGATCTCTTTTTTGAATGTTTTATTTGTGCAAACATTAGCAGGCTGCTTTATTTACTGTTTGTTTCGTTTCCATTCATGAATATATATAAACGCGGTATATAGTGCCATGTTTTCTTAAAAACATTGACCAGTACATTTCTTGTATTCCGTTAACAGTATTTAACCAGGTCGTCTTCTTAAAAGAATCACAGACCTCTTTTTATATGACCGTTGCTTTGGTAGATTTCATCTTAGACATAGAAACCATTGAAACTGAATATCTCTGAACAGTATTTACTGTACCTTTTTCCAATCTTGATGTTCAGGGTAATGTACTAATTTTTGGTTTTACTACTTTTCAATGTGCAACTTCTTTCTTGTAACTGAAAGTTAACTTCAATAAAAACAAAAGGTAAAGTGGCTTTTTACCCTTTTAAATAGTGAACACATTTCAGTGTTCAGAGCAAGAGTTACGAAACATTATGTGTGGTGAAGATTTATTGTTGAAGCAAGGCTGATGCATGCTCACATAGTTTGAACATAAGTATGGCAGGCTCATTGTAATACTGCTAAAAAAAACATATTAATGCCTTTCTCTTCAGCATTTATACAAATATTTTAATGTGCACACCAACAGTCACTGGTTTGACGAGGTTAATGAGCTACTGGAGTTTGTGAGTGTACATTGGATGCGGAGAGTTAAAATACATTTTAAAATCGCTCCTCTGTCGCCCTTTGCTGGAAAAATAATCATAGGCATTCAAATAAATAAATGCTACTGTTGTTTTGTTTTTTTTACAAAAGAGACAAAAAGGAATGCAAGTCATTTCTTGTGATAATAAACGTCACACAAAGCAGTTTACATTCAGCTGCTTGAATGTGTACAAAAGGCACAGCATAGCACAATAGTTTGTTATACGTGCAGTGCTTACACTAACTTTACAAACTACATGTAGGATGTTATACAGTTAAAAAATAAATACATTAAGAATTAAATATCATTATACCCATACAAGAAAAAAAATGAGTAACTGCTGACCATATATGTATTATTCCTTACTACTGACATGTTAGTCTGCACATAATTGTCTAAAAGGGAACAGTTTGTACATGTAGTTGTTATTTCGGCTGTATTAAACATTGGAATTATTTAAGTATTCATTATGTTTATCATACTGTATTACTGAGAACAGAGAAACTTTTGAGATCCGAGCAGCAGCAATTCTGATTCCTACAAACAAGTCATGCACATAACATCTGCACATTCAGGTCAGGATGACTGACCTCTTTCAAGTATGAGTCGCATAACATATGAGTGAGTTTGGTTAACATTCATGAACTTAGGAGTGATTTGGACTACCTATGAAATAGGTCTGGCACATAATGTAGGTGAGGTTGAGCAGGATGGCAGGTGGAGTAAAAGGAGCCACTTTAGGAAAACTATCTCACCTTTAGGTCATTTTTTTCTGTCGCCCTTATTTTTTTTTTTATAAAGGCTCCTATTATGAAATCTCGAGCACATATCTCAGGTCCCTCTCTTTCTCCAGCTCCACTGCCTGCTCCTCAACAGTTCTTCAAACACTAGGACAGTCATGGTTTGTGCTTGAAATAGGCCTCCACTGCAGAGAGAACAGCAAAAGTTAGACAGAGATTGAGAAAAATAATCATCCAAATAATAATTTGACTACCTTCAATTTACCTGCATACTCCTGAGGAAGCATTGGTCTGTTGATAACAGTCTGTAATGCAGCGATCCAGTCTTTCCGATCCCCTTCAGTTTCACATGTAAATAGAAACCTCCTGTCTGGAGTCACTATAGTAATTCCAAACTGCCCATGGTAGCCCTGGGTGTTTGCCGGCAGGCCGGGAATCACAGTGTAGCTGTTTTCCTTACTTCCAATGAACACCTCACCGCGTGCATAGGCATCCTGGAAGCAGAGGGAGAAACAGACACAGCTTAATCGTATTGAAACTATTCATTTGTTTCATTAATGAATATAAAGACTAATTAGACTAATTAGATTAAATTATTGTGACTACTGTTTTGCATTAACATTACATTTAGTTGACACTTTTATCCAAAGCGACATACAAAAGGGAAACAATCAAGCGTGATAAGGGCATGTTAGTGCAGCAATAAGTACTGCTTGCATAGATGTCCAGTTGTTGGTAGTTCTGAAGAGCTGGGTCTTCATGAGTTTTTTGACGGTAGAGAGTGACATCCATGCTCTGGCAAAAAGTATGGACAGTGCATGAGTGACATCACCTATAGGTTTCAGAAGTGCCGTTTTGAAGCTCAAAATATGGCTTCATTACCCAGCTATGAAGGTTGCTGCGTGGTAGGAACTGGTAGGGAATTCCACCAACGGGGGAACAAGAGATGAGAAAAGATTGGATTGCCCTGAGCATACAGATGGCAGAGCCAGCCGTCATTCACTGGAGGAGCACAACGGTCAGAAGGTAACATATGCCTGTATAAAAGGCATTCAAGCAAGTGGGTGCAGACCACATTGGTACATTGAGCACCACAAACCAAACCACCAAAATCTAAATTTTTAACAAATTAAACACAGACTATCTGGATAGATAGTATTCTGGCTAAAGGGTAAATGTTTTCTGTTTTTTAGTGCGCTGCCCCAGTCTGATGCACAGTAGAGAAAAAGGCATAGCAACATCTGCTGGTCACAGTGTGTAACTTCAGCAGGTTCTTCATGTGCAGCTTTAATACCAGTGGATCTTTGAAGTACATGAGCCTCCTGTCATCCATCGTGAACCATCTCTTCTTGAAGCCCTCTGTGTGCTGTGGGACAGAAAAAGGAGAGAAAAGCTCAATTCATAGAGTTTCAAAGGGCAAATGCATAACTTGGGCTTTCGTGCTCTGCAAGACATCCTTATAGACTTTGCAAAGTACTTCCCTAACTTCTAAATCATGTTGTAGAAAAATATTTTATCAACACAAATGTTGCAGAAAAATAAAAATATATTACCTTCGGACCAGTCTTCTCCATGTAACCCTCCTTGATGTAGTTTCTGGTTAGCTTTGGCAACAGCTACACAAAAAAAGGAGCAAAAGTCAATGATAAAGAGTGTGTATGTACATGTACCATATGTGTGTGCGTGCATATACTCACATCAGATTGGGACGCTCCAGGAAAAGCCACCTGCAGGTAGTGAAACCTGGCTGCTCTGATGGCATTGAACCAGTCCACCATTTCCTTCAAGACAGGAAAAATCAAGAAGTTCAGTGACTCTCCCTGCAATATCATCTAACACGCCGCCATCTAATTAAGCTGTAGCACTATACACGGCACTCATTACTATCATTACTAGACTAAATGGATTTTCTAAATGGCATTTATGCTCAAAATGCTATTTGAAAAGCTCCTAGCCCAAGGAGGATGTCTCACAGTATTATTTATCTTCTCTATGAGCTTTGTGAAGCCTTTAGCTATTAAGGATTATACAAAAATTACCCACCAACGTGTAATAACAAACCATTTCCACCAGAGGGAAACACACACACACCACATGAAACATCCAACAGAGAGGCACCACACCTCACCTTTCCGTCCTCATGGTAAACAAAGATATTCCTAGTGCTGTTGTCCTTCAAATAGGTTATCTGCAGGCCGTGGGCAGTGCCGATTTTTATTGGTTGGAAAGTGGCATTCACGGTATTGATCTTCATTATCGCTTTAGGTTCTCTGGCCTGCAGGCAGGAAAGACATTTTTAGAAGAGATATACAGTCAGTGGTACAGTATATCCTTCTCAAAGTGCTCTAAATAGAAAATGGTGCACAACTACCATATATCAGTTATCAATGCATTATGGTCTATGAAAGTGCTATTCAGCTCTTTTCCCTCACTACTGTGTTTTGGAAAGTATTTTGAAATGCATTCATGTATCATGTATTTTCAAATGGGACTCTTCGATTTTTTAAATCTGCAGATTTCACCAGAGAAATCAGGACATTTCTAGAGAGAGTGTGACCAAATACAGATTGAGAAAAAAGATAGACCGAGGGAGAAAACACTTACATCATGCTTGTTGAAGTACTTCAAAACGCCTTCCCGTTCGGACAGAATAAATTTGCGGCTGAGGTACTGTCCGTTGTCTCTGCCTCGTTTCCATAGAAACCCCTCTCTGTACCCTGCCAGGAGTGAAACCACAAGGGTCCCATTACATTGACACAGAGCAAGAATGCAGAGAGAGAAAACAGTGGGAAAACACAGACTACACAAAATACTAAATAGTATTAGTAAAATTACGATTTTATTTAGATAAAGAAGCTATAAACACAACTGATATATTATTACTGTATAAAGTTGACTTGGATAACCTGTTAGCAAGTGGCCTAATTTACACATCCAGCAGATAAAGAGCAGCACGAGCAATCTTTTGGATTTGTGTTCCTGTCCACCCAAAGAAGTCCAATAATCACTCATGTTTTAGTTCTGTTTTAGGTCTTAACCAGCTCCTGAGAAAATATCAAGCTCTTAAATGCTCTACTGTGCTCGCTCGCTTTGTCGGTCTGCTGTTTGGTGTTGGGCAGAAAACTAAAAACGCTCAGTGGCTCTGTGGACCTGCAGGGACATGTACATTACATAAAGATCCATTTTTTATGAAAAGGAGGCAACTTCCTTCACTTAAATTACCCCCCACATTTTCTTTTAACCTGTACATCATTAAGGCACTAAAACAGTTATTTCAATTACTTGATCTATGCCAGGATGATGACACCACTGAAAGACTTGTGACTGTGTGTGTGTGTGTGTGTGTGCACACTTTTTAGCCTATGTGGTCACCGTTGTATGCAGCTCAGCAGTGGTGGGAGGAAGCACCACACCGCTTTTACGAGACATAAATAATTCAGTTTCAACTGATGGCTTCCTCTATAGGCCTGAACTGAACATTGAAATAAACTGTCTCCCTCTCAAACACATACGCCCAAATACATAAAGCCTTTTTGACTAACAATCACCAATGCATATTTGTATTTTATACTATCCAATTAATGCTGGAACAGGAATCAATCTATATTTCTATGCTTTATCATTTTTTAAAAACTTCTCAATAATATAGGATCTCAAACACATCCTCTTTCTTACACACTCACACCTAAATACACACCAACACAGAGCTTGTTGGCTCTGGTGCCTGTTCCTGTTCCTGACACTGGCCTCTCTGCCCATACCCAGCATGAGCCAACAGAAACAGCAAGAAATGCACTGTCATTGTCCTATGCACACACGGCCAACACACACACATACACACACACACACACACAGACACACACACACATGCACACACAAATTAACTAGCTAAATTACTTGTACTATAATAAACAGGATCTTTTTTCGTCCACATTTTTCATGTTTGTTTGTTTTGGCAAGTGACAACACTTGTTTGCAAAACCACAGAGCTACTTTTAGGCATTGTTCATTAGGTGTTATAACCGAAATAACCAAAACTGAAAAACTGTTGCAAGGTACTATTAGGTGTTATCAGTCGAGCAGCACTTTGTCACCGAAATAACCAAAACTGAAAAACCGTTGCAAGGTACTATTTTATTTTTTATTAGTATTAAGAGACTCTTATCACTTTGAAGCCTTCTCTTTTTTCAGTTTTTAGTTTAGTTATTATGATGAACCCCTGTGTGTTAAGATTAACGGCAATAAAACTTTGCTGTTTTCTTTCATTTACATGGAAATTTCATTAGATTTCATTATAGACACCTGTTAAACTCCTTCCCCTGAAACAAACTGTACAAGAAAAGACATTCTACTGAAAGTAATGAGTGCTAGTAAAGCGCTATGTGATCAAAAGCAAAGGACAGAGAAGATTTGAGAAAAACAGACATGTCAATTGCCAATTTCCTCTGGGAAATGGAGAAACACAAATTACAAAATGCTGACTGTTTGCCCTTGCTTCTTTGTACTGTAATAAAGTCGACATGGTGTATGCCACAGGCAGCAGTAAACTTTTAGTTGAGGAGCAATCACTTCATAAATGATTCAAGAGTCAGAAAGTTTTGTTCCACCTCTCGGGGGAGCTGGCAGGGGGTTCAGACTGTCCGCAACAACAACAGCATAGCACAGAGGAGGAGAATTCATGTACTCTTACAACGGGGTATCAAAGTTTTAAAAACTTTTTGGACCACGGCGTCCGTCTTTCCTCAGGTCCTCTACAGTACACACTGCTGCAAGTTTCCCCTGGCCAGCAATCAAGGAATAATATTATATAGAATGTTTGTACACAAAAGAGACCATTCTTCCTCCGGGGCGCAGACACACAGGCACATGCTCCAAAACCTCTGCACAGCACAACACAAGAGGCCATTGACGTCGAAGGAGACAGACAGAGAGACACAGAGAGTAAGAGTTTGACGGTCATGAGACCCTGATAATAGCGCTTTATCTCATCTACCTTAAAGAGAGATTTTGACTTTTCTTTTTTAAAACTGGAAATTTAACTTTAGCTTTTCACTTCACAGTAAAGGCACTCCTTAAAGTAAAACAAAAAGAGGAACTGTGTTGATTTTTATCATTATTTGTCTCCTACTCATGCTGACTATGGCTTGATTAACGTCTGTGTGAACTTGACTCTCAGGTTCACACAGAATTATATCGTTCCGTTAGAAATATGTATAGTATATGGTTTCCCAAGGACAGTAACAATATGATTATGTAATGAATGAGTACTTTACTTTGATACCTTAATAAGTATATTTTTACCGATAATACTTCTGTACTTTTATTTAAGTAGGATTTTTGGTGTCACACATCTCTCTATTTTGTAGTACAGTACACTGTTGTACTGTTGAAGGATCTAAATTCTTCTTCTTCAACTGTATATAATAGATATTACGAGATTTGAGACTGTTCAGAGATTATAATGACTCAATCTTAGCATCTGCACACTGGTCATCTTTCAGCGTGGCATTATTGATTTGAGCGTGATTAGTGTTTAGGTCAGTTCCACTTTTCCTCTTTTATTGAGGTGGTCGATTAGCCTCTGCCTAAGAGTCATTAGTGGCACACACAGGCACATGACTCAGCGCAAAAGGCAAAGACAAGGGTTTTGTTTAGCACATTTATGAGGAACTGAGCTTAGACCTGTAATAAAATTATACACATGAGAAAAAGGTGGGCGTAATTTTAAAAAAAGGGAAGATACATGGGTGCTCAAGGAGGACAGTAAGGGTGCTGATTTAATGTTGATTTAATTTGAATGATAGTTCAACATTTTGGAAATACACTTATTGGTTGTCTGTCCAACATGGTTGGCCTAGCGAGAGTGGAAGCAAGGGGAAACTATTACCTGAATTAATGAAGTAATTAAGTAATTATGTCAGTTTTCCACTAGCTATAACTACCTTTAATATTTCCCAAAGTATTGGGACTATTTCTTTAGGCGGAGGCAGCAAAGTGGGATATGAGATGAGGCTGTCTTTCCTTCCTGTGTCACTCTATATCTTGGATTTGGATCTGTTTCACCCAAGAATGTTGGTAATGATAAATGGATGATTCTGTTTCCCTTCTGAGCATTCATTCAATGCTGAATAGGTGGTGCTGTGTGAGAATTGGACAATTACTTGTTTTCCTGAGTAAGCGATTAGAAATATGACATGCCTGTGCACAAAACAGTACAGAGGTGTGTTTAATTCTTACCTGCCGAGTAGGGCTCCTGTTTCTCCACACACATAAACTCCTTCCTCTCGTACTTAGCTCGGATCCATTGTTCCCGCAGGAGCCTGTAGAACAGTTGGTGTTGACGTTTACTTCATGCTTGAGCTAATTTGCTGCAAACGTCTCATTGACTTACATAGATGTCGAGCCTTGGACTTGCATTTCATGCACACAATATCACTTGTTTCTTGTGTTGTTGTCATGTTCTTTGTTCATCTCGCACATCCATTTCTATTAGACGGATTTCTCCAGACTTTCTGTTCCTTCAATCATTATCTTTAACATCCACAAAGCATCATGCATAAACAAGCACCTTGTATGTGTATGCATTTTCAGCATACAAGTCACCTCATCTGCATTTCACCATATTCAACAAATCAGCATCACAGTAGTTAATGTATTCTTCCAGAGTGCTCCACATGTAATGGATTTACCCTTTTCTCTCTTCTTCCTTCGATCATCCTTTCATTTTGTACTGCCTAAACATTAACACATCACTGCTCCTAAACACCAAGTAGGTCCATTTTGAAATAAACTTCACAGCTCAATGTTTTGTTGTTATTTATATCAGTGGACGGTTAAGAAGAAACCCTCATAAACGGTTTCCTGTTCAAACTGCAGGAACTTGCCATTCTTATCAGTGAGGGGTTTCTACATGTTAGCATGGCTACCAAAAAAGGAACACTTGTTTCCTCTCTCCAATAATTGAAGTCCTGAAAGATGCTGACAGCAGTGTACAAATTCAGATCGGTTTGCAAAGTAGGTGATCGATTAATAATAGTGTATATGTTCTTGCAGCTACTAATAGATTTTACTTTAAAATTTGAATAAACATGTTTTTCTACAAAGTCATTCCATCCTGGTCTGCCTTTAAGACAACTATCACAAAGTCATTCCATCCTGGTCTGCCTTTAAGACAACTATCATGGCTGTGCAAAAATCAGGAGAAAAAAAAGGATGAACGAAAAAAGACATTTTTACAATATCCATCTGAGCTGCATGTGTGCACTAATCACACCTACACAATGGTAGGAGAAACATTTGGATCGGACAAGAGGACGGAAGACGCATCACTTACGTGCAGTCTTTGTGTGTGGGACAGTAGAAGAAGGCAGGAACTATCTGTTCATATTTGGCCTTGGCAGCATTGTTACCCACAGAGTCCATAAACTACAGAGGGGAGGATGAGAAACATTTGATGTTTATAAGTGATATCTGTGTGTGTGTGTGTGTATTTGGTTGACGAGGCAGTTTAAATGCACACAAATATAATGAGGTGCTTGTAGCTCAGCATTTGTGTGTCTGACATTTTGTCCAGAAGAAGACGTTGCTCTTGTTATGGCTGCTTCTTTTCTGTGTGTCTTTGTACTTTACACAGAAAACACAGCTCGGCATGCATTAGCACACAGCTGGGAAACTACAGATCACACACACAAAACAAGGAAGAGTCAGAGAAAAGGAAGACAGTAGGCATACACAAACAACACACCACAAACCCTCTTTTGTTGCACGCATTCACACAAACACACAGTGGACAGCAGCATGATATGGTTAATGAAAATACATCATTGTTTTTACCTCATTCTTCAAAGTTATTTTGATACTACACTGACGTGTAATCAGGTGAATGTCGTCATTCACACTCTGCACCATACGCCCATTCTCGCATTATGTAACTTTGTGCTCTGGGTATGATCACCCGTGAGAAGAACGTAACATTTTAGTGCACTAAGTCACATACCACCATTATTTATCATATTTTATGGAGAAAATGTTTTCTGGTTTTCCCTCGGATGTTCTCCGACTGCTCCACCTCAACTCTCTAATTTACAGTTTCCTCATGGACAGTGAAGTAAACTGCTGCAAACTATAGCTGCTGTTTTGTTTGTAAGCCATGTTGTGAGCTCAGAGCACCGGCGGAGTGTTATTAGTTTGTGAAATACCAAAAATAAAGTTCAAATAATAATAATAATGTCAACTAGAACTGGTTGACAATGTATATGTTACATTACTTAACATGTTAAAGAACATAATAATAAATAAATAATATAATACATTTGAAATATTCTTATATTTAGTTATTTGCTTAATAGACCAGCCTTCTGTGCATAGTCATAGCAGTGCAAAGTCCACACAGAAAAGGTCAATTTTTGTTCCAGTTCAAAAATTCACTATATTTGCTGCCACCTCCCAAATCTGTGAATTTTTTCCCCTCTAAAAGTTGGCATCTGTCTTTTAAAAAAAAAATCCCATTAACGGTCAGGCTGTAATGTAAAGTGAGTGTTCGCTTTTGAGAGTCCCGGGATTCAGCACACTCACCCAGACAGACACACACACCAACACCCTCACACACACAAACACAAAGATACTGGTTATATATGCCAGCTGCTGGCTCATGCCTTTCAGGCCGTGCTCAATTGAGACAGATGACTTGTCTTATTCTTCCAAGCAGGGATGCAGGGGCAGAGCAGCAGGCAGAGAGAGGGTGAGGCCAGAGGCTGCGACGTTACTGCAAACCACGTTTCAGGCTCTAATGGATGGCTGAACTTCTCTAACAAAACACAGGGCTTTCTACTTTGGTCAGCATTTGTTTGAATAAAACTCATCTGATACTTTACATACACACCACACAGGAACTCTCACCTCCACCTCAGAAGAGCTCCAAGGATCCAGCAGAATGGATTTCACCTTGCTTATCTGAGCAATGTTTCTATGGAGGCCTGAGCAGCTGTGACACACAAACACACCCAGGGTGTAAGACGCCCACTCTGGATCTGCAACACAGCATAAAGACACATGCAGATTAGAGCTATCAACTCTTAAATAAATCACCAACTCCTTAGGTTGATCTGCATTATAGAAAAAATGTCCAAATTCTCTGATTTTAGCATCTCAAATGTGACTGTGAACTGAATGACTTTGAGTTGTTTGCAAAACAAAACATTTGACGACATCATGAGTGATCAACATTGACATTTTATGGACCAAACAACTAATTGATTTATTGAGAAAACGATCAACAGACTTATACACTTATATTTTTTATATGTATGCTGAAAAATAAAAGGGTATCCATTTTCCGTGCAGGAAGCAGGTCACCCAAAGTGCTGTGAGCTTTTCTCCATGACCTACATTTAACAACTCAGTCCACATCCTCAGAGTGAACATCAAACACAGATGATCAATATCTGAGTGAAAATTATGTCAACCATGAGCTCGATCGTGTTTAGGTTTGTGTGAGGGCAGACTGGGTGTTTCCTTTGCATTTTACAGTGAGAGGAGACTCAGCACCACTGATGCCTCACCTTAAATCACCCCGGCAAGGTAGTGTTCCATAATTTTTGCCCAGACACAAACACTACAAAAGGTCTCCTTTAATACAGTATTTACACAACAGCAGCCCACATTTATTGTACATTGTTACTGCAACGCCTGCTTAGACATTTTTTTTTTCCTGTGGGTCAAATACATATGAATTGCTCAGAGACAGGAATGTTTACATATATGCATATATCATGTTACTGTTGAGAGAAAAATGCGGTGCTCTTAAAATAGTGAAAGTGTAAGTTTCGAACCTCCCACATTTCTTTGATAGGAGAGTGTGCAATTTCAATTTCACCATGGCTTTTGTTTGTTTATTTTCTCTTTTTGAAAGCCAAGAAGTAAAGAACAAGACGGATTATTTTATTATGACAAGATACAGTATGCTGATAAACTTAAATTCAGGTTTGTGAACAGATACAGTACAGGCAGAAACTGCAGCATCTGAGTGAATGACTACACACACTGTACCCACACAGCACCTCCTACACTTCAAACCCTCATTCTCGGAATGCATAGTTAGAGCTGCCATGGTGGTTATATTTTCAAAAGGGTCAGAGAACAGGGACAGCGTGAAGTAGTTTGTATCAGCACGCTGTGGTCAAGACTAAAGAAACACTGGCTGAAAAAAAAAAGCGTGAGAAAAAAATGACTTCCTTGTGCATAATCACAAAGCTGCACACTTGTAAGACTGCATCTGTAGACAAGAGACAAGAGGCTGATGTGTAGTTAGCCACTCCCATCCTCTCTGTATTGTATGGACGTGTAGTCTGCAGTCTGCAGTCTTTTCTCAAGCAAAATAAGAAAAGAAGAAAAAAGCCAAACATTCTCTGGTTTCAGCTTTTCTAATGAGAGGATTTGCTGCTGCTGTATACTATCAGTGTCTTACAAGACATTTAAGATGCCGTGTAAGGTTCTGGGAAATTTTCACCCTTTATTTTTACATATCAAAAAACAAATTGGGATTAACCGGGAAAATACCAGCCATATTAATTATAATAAAGAAAAGGCATCATTTAAGAGACCTGGGTGAATGCACTTGAAGAGAGATGATTGAGTTACATCTTTATGGGCTCATCTCATTTCACACTGGAGCTCCAGAATTTCAACATATTGAATAGTAATTTTGAAAATCCTTCCTTTGTGAACCAGCAAACTGCCAAAAAAAAAAGTACAACATAATCAGTGTATAATAATCATAATCATAATCAAACCTTTCTGACGTTTTACTGTAGAAGAGCCTTACTTCACTGATCACACCTGTTTGCCATGTACACTGCACATTTGATAAGCCCAAACCCACAACGTGTATGTAACTATCAGGGTGTGTACATGCAACAGGAAAGATGACTACAACAACACAAAATGTGTACTTCACCTCGGAATAAGAATATTTACGATATTAAATGTAAGCTGTAAAACACGTTTTAACCAAAATATCGCTCTGGATTGGAATAAAAACTAATTATGGTCGACGTGAGTGACTTATTTAGAAAGTTATGCATGAAAACTGAAGCCTGTGAAATATATACAGCTGCCTTTACATTATTTAGTTGCTCTTTTATTAGAGTCTGCAAGAAATCCATTGGTCTCTTCATTATGTCAACTCTTTCATATTTCATAACCATGCCCAGACCACATCATGACCGTCTGAGAAAGGGGAAACTCCACGACCTTGCAGATTTTCGCGAAAGACAACTGTTAAATTACGCTTTATGTAGTTGATTATCTGTCGTTTATAATAACTCGTAGGGATACCAGAAGAAGTAGGATGTTCATATAATGTGAAATGAAAAAAAAAATGTCATTAAAATGTGTCCAGCATCTGTCAGTGATTCCACTCCAGCCTACCTGCAGCTCCGCAGTCGGCACAGTTTCCATTTCCAGGTTTCCTCAGAAGCTGTTTCAAACGCTGTCTGGTCTTTTCTTGATCCGAAGTCATCGTCGTGCAAAGGACTCTCCCCAGACGTCTGCTCAAAGGCTGAAGACCTCAAACTCTCATGCATCGAAAGTGAAGATTGGAGCCGGGGCGCGCTGGACTATTTGTGCAAGCGCGACGCATCTGAAGAACTAACGACAAGGCTGTAATTTTAGGTGGAGGGTGGCTGAATAGTGGAGCACTGGCGAGTCTAGTGAGTATACTTGGGGAGGGGAGGGGGAAACATACAGATGCAACAATTAAAGAATTTAAATCTTCTCTCTGTACCTCACTTGAGTGAGTAAGTGAGTGAGTGAGACCCCCAGTGGTCAGTAGGAAACGCGCTCACAATACAGACTGCGAATACACAGTATACCCCCTCAATGCTTCCTTCACTATTCAACCACTTAGAAGAAATATTGAACATATATGACACTGGATCTCAAGCTTTCTTCTCATTTGACCTGAAAACACACGGTTTGTGGACTGGCCTAATTGTTGGGAAAGTTTTTAATTACTTGATGTTTTTTTTTCTCTAATTTAATCCTCCTTCACTGCTCATGGACCCATTACTATGTCCAAAAAAATTGTCCCATTTAACAAAGAAATGTACACACTCTACCACCAGACTCGCACACTATGCTCTGCTTCTAATTGTGATGCAGATTATTATTGAATTCCTGCCGTTTTAAATATTTTTCTGTCAAAAAATAAACAATTATACAGGGTTCATCTGGGTGTTTAGATTAGACCTGTACTCAGGTTAAAAGGTGGGCAGAGGTTCATTTGGTTTTTGTTTTTTTTTGTGAGGTACAAGTCACAAAACAGTGGGTGTGCAGAGCCTTTAAAAACAGCACTATGATCCGTATGCTGTCTCACTGGCACACTTAAATGGAACAGAGGCATCATTAAAAGGTAATAATTATATCACTCACTACTGTGTAACACAGCAGCACAGACGTAATAGAAAATGTACATACTTAAAAGGTCTTATGAATTACATTGTATCTATATTTTATTACTGGTTTTGTCCACCATCTGTGTTACCACAGAATAATGTACATACATACCTGTATCTAGAATTGTTTTAGCCTTCTGGCCTTCAAAATTAAATATGAGGATACATGGTTCTTTGTGCTAAATGTTCCTTTAGTTGCCTGTCACAGTTTAAAAACATGTTCAGAGAAATTAAAGCGTTAAATATACTCCATGTATTACTCCCCTTCCCTGTGTTTCTAGTTGATATTCATTTAAAAGTACGCCAAACATGTTAACAGCAAAGACCTCTCAGAATCTTGACTAGACTCCCATTCTGTTCGTGTTTCAGTGTTTTTATTTTTTTCAAAACGTCTAAAAATTCAGTATGTGGTAAAAAGAAGTCACATTAAAAAAAAAAAAGAAACATTTGTAGATCTTAGTGGACTCCAAACGCAACATAAACACAGAACCAGCTTTTTAGGATCAACTTTACACAAAATATGAAAAAAAAAGAAAAACTCACATTTGCACAAAAAAACATGTAGGCATGTGTTTTGTTGGCTACAATGCAGATGATTTAATTTCTGATGAGTCCACGAGGCCTGGGAAAACAGGAACTGCTGTTGCTCAGAGAGACTATCTAAGAGATCAGGAGGGAGGAAACTCGTCTATCTGGAGGAGTTAGAGCTGGAACGAGAGCGGTGACGCCTGCGGCCGGGAGATCTGGAGCGAGATCGGCGGCGTGCTGGGGAGCGTCTCCTTGGGGAGCGGGACCTGTGAGGACACAAACATTTTTTTAAAAAGGCGGGAAAAAAAGCTCTTGTGGTGGGAAGGCAGGAAGAATGAGCAACCAAAATGTACCTTCTTCTCATGCGCGGTGGACTGCGGCGCCACATAGGTGGTGGTGGGGGCATTCTGCGTGGTGGAGAAGGTCTTCGAGGTGGAGGCCGGACTCGTTGAGCAAGCACAGCAGATGCAGTGATTTCCTGTCCATCAATCTGACCTATCAATACCAAAATTATATAATAATTATTTAACATGTATGTCCACAGTAATCCTTTTTTTTTTTTTAAGCAAACACTCTACGGCCTACCTCCATCCATGTACTTGAGGGCCTTCTGAGCCTCATCAGGAGTCTCAAACTCCACATAGGCATAACCCCTGGACAGGTGTGGGTGGAGCCTGTCCATTGGCATTTCAACCATTTTGATTTTTCCATAAGTGGAAAAGATTTCCTGGATGTGGTCCTGTGCCAAAAAAACAAACATAGTACAGGTTCACCAAAAACTTTCAGAGGAATCTTTCTGAGTTTCTGAACATTGTTCATTTATGTGAGGTTTCGGATGTAGTGGCATAAACTTAAGTCAAGTTAAAATAAAATACTCATGTGTTGTGAAATTTCTCAACTGACCTTAGTGACATTCCTGGTCAGCCGCCCTAAATGGACTTTAGTTGGTTTGGGGCTTGGGCTTCTTTTTCTTCGCTCCTTGTCATCTCCCCTTTTCTGTGTTTTGGACCTGCAGAATCACACCAAAACACTGATTAACCTCGTCATGTACAAAACAAGTGGACGCTAAACCCCTGAAACCCAACCACGCATGTCTCTATCGCATCATGGCCGTGACGCTGTTTTGGTTCGTCCTCCATGCAACTTCAAATCCCACCAGGAGCTTTCAGAGGCAGAAGTTTAAGCCTACCAGACTTCCTTTCTAAGATTTGGTCTTTTTCACGGGGTGTTTTGAAATTGACCGGATTCTCTATGCCGTTTCTGTGTCTGGCTGCTCGCACCTTTCCATAGAACAGTCACGTATTTCTGAAACGGACTGCAGTGGGGTTTCAAACATTGACTAGAATAGCCACTTATAGCTCCAGCGGCCATGGCGCACACGGAAAGCGTCTCATCCAGTGGAATTCGAGGGTAAGACATCGCAGTGTATAAATATTACGCAAGTGACTTACGCTGAGCGGGAGCGGCGGCGGTTGTCATGGCGTCTACGGCTGGGGCTGGGGGAGCCTGAGGAGCTGGAGGAGGAGGAGGAACGAGAGCTTGAAGATCCAGAGCGGCTGGAACCAGATGAGCTGGATCCACTTGAGGAACCTGAGCTGGAACCTGAGCTGCTGCTTGAAGTAGAGCTAGATCTGGACCTGGTCATGTTCAAAACAAAGACACACATTATAGGTAGGAAAATACACATATTTAAGAGAAATGATAACTTAACAGGGTAACTTAGAAAACAAACCTGCTGCTGCTGCTGCCAGTAGAAGCACTGCGGCGTTTCCTCACTTTCTCCCGTCCTCTCTCCTTGTCTCCTTCCTTGGCACCAGTCTTTTCTTTGCCTCTGTCTTTTGTTTTTTCCTCCTCCTTCCGCTTTGTGGGTGATGGTGCCCTGAAGTCATAGACAACAATGTTACTTTGAGATCATCATATATATATATTGAGAATGGTGTAGGGCAGCAACAAAAATATATATATATATTGTCAGTTAACCATAACTTTTATGACTTAACATTTAGTCTATAAAATGTCAGAATTAGTGGGAATTGCATGTCACGATTACCAAAATAATGTCTTCAGATGGCCATTTTGTCTTCCCAACAGCCCAAAACTCAAAAGATATTTACATTACTATGACACCAAAGAGGATTTGCTACAAGGCAGCTCCCAAACGGTAAGTGAGATAGTAAGTGATAGCAAGAAAACAAAACTTTAACCCTATACACCTATACAATATCCTATTTTAACACTATACACACACAAGTATAAATAGCAGTTAAATAAAACCAGTAACAGTGAACTATGCAATATGTAAATCTAAAACCTTATAAAGAGTCTTTGAGAGACTGTACATAGACAATACACAGATTATTAATCGATTAATCATTTCAGTCATTTATCAGAATTTGTCCCAACAATTTCGATTAATCGATGAGTTTCGGAACTATACTGAAAACATAATGAACAAATCAAATCAATTTTATTTGTATAGCCCAAAGTCACAAAATACATTTGCCTCAGAGGGCTTTACAATCTGTACATGAGCCATAATGTGCTTGTTACAATAAATGCACAAACTAAACCATAAAACACGTTTATCGGAGCTTAAGCCTCGGAAATGTTGCAGGAATTTACACGACTAACGTTATACGCATTGAAAATAACAACAATAAATATTTAGAAACGTATAATTTATTACCACTACAGTTATCTGTGCAAACAAATATCTCAGAGACGACTGTGCGCTCGGACACGCGCCGCCATTGATTTTCATTTCCCCGAGAGCGGCTCGGCTGCTGCCGTTTAACGGTCACTGCTCGACACACGAAGCGCTAAAGCGGCGATAAAACGTGCCACCGTTTTTTCGTGCACCATAAAATATACATTAGAGGTACAACTGGCTCGACTGCAACCCGGTAAGACGCTTAAACTTACATGTTTTTGTTCACAGAGATGATTTCGCTTCAGCAACTTTGCTTGGGGGCCTGAGAAAAACGTCGCGCGGCGATGATGACGATGACGACGACGATGACGACGAAGCGGAAGTTGCGTAGCAACCCGAGCGCCGCTCTTCTCTTTATTTATGTTGTTGTCGGTTAATTAAAAAAATAAATAAAAAAAGTGATTGTGTGTGTGCATGGCGGCGTCGTAGCTATGCGAGGACGAAATGTTTAATCGCGGCAACGTTACGTGAAATGATTTAACCGAGCTGGAAACACGAATCGACTCTTCACTCTCAAAAAAAAAAAAGGTGAGCTTGACAACGGTTGCCGTGCTAGCTGTTAGCTCTGCCAACATCTGTTAGTTACAGGTGAACGTAAGGTGACGGCGCCAAACATTATAATGATATAATATATATATAATAATACATACTTGTGCTTATGATAACCACTTACCACCTCGCTTTGTGACGATAACAAAAGCGCCGATAGAAAAAAAAAAAACGAAGTAGTACATTTTCATGTGCTGGTCGATATATATTATTTTATAATCTTCTTGTTCTACGTAGGTAAGATAGTGTGATCACTGGTCGAGTTACGGAGTTTTATTGTCATTTCAACTGTATCAGGGAACCATTTTCAACCTTTTTCAGCCATTGGACGAGAGACAAACAGAACAGAGACCCCCCTACATGTGTCACATTTTAAACCTGGCTTATAATAACTTTTATATTTACTTTATTCACCGTTTATGTCACCTTATTAACCTATTTATATCAGAATCAGAAATACTCTGATATTGTTTTTGTTACAATACTCCAGTATACAAACAAATAAAAACAACATATGTAAACAAGTAAGTTTTTTTTTTACATTCATTTATTTAATGGGACAATGTACAGTATTAAACATAAACGATTACATTTGATGTACTGCACCAGAGTTAGCTCACAGCTATTTTTCATCTGCAGTCCGTTCGGCAGACACAATTATAACATATTACAGCACAGTAAGAAACAGTGCAAAGCAAAAAAACACAGAGGACAGATAATACAAAATACAAAGTTACACACAATAGCACATAACATACACCCACAATGTCAGTGGCTGTAGAGCTAAGTAAGCAGGCAGATGTAGGGTTTGCAGAGGGAGGGATGATGTATATGATGATTATATGCTGGGTTATTAGCCTACATGTGTTTATGATTGATAAAACACTCAGGCATAATGGAATCATTTATAAATAATATATACATAGTAATAGTTTTTGTCAAAAGAAGGTTCTATTGC
Source organism: Larimichthys crocea (assembly GCF_000972845.2). NCBI lineage: Eukaryota > Metazoa > Chordata > Actinopteri > Sciaenidae > Larimichthys > Larimichthys crocea. Next base: position 24,009,830 of record NC_040022.1, on the reverse strand, counting down.
ATGTTAATGCTTGCAGTTTACTCGTTATCATTTTTGTTAATTATTATGACAAAAAATTGGCAGACCCCCTGAAGTACCTCTGCAGACCCCCTAGGGGCCACGGCCCCCTGGTTGAAGACCCCTGAACTATATACACAGTACACAGTGAATTAAGACAGGACCACATAAACATACAGTGCTACAAATACGTCTTACAATTTGACAAGAAACACGGGTAGCATAGCAGACTAGTAGGTTTGCAAAATTCCAGGAATTTTCAAAGTTGTAAACTTTCCATGGGAATTATCGGGAATGTATGGGAATAAATGGGAATTTACTAAATTGAAGTTTTGGCCCTTAAACAGATTTCATGCAAGTACCCTTGATTTAACCCAATAAAATAATTAAAACTTGATAAAGTTCTACTAACAGATAAATCTGGTGAAATGTCATGTTTTGTTTTGTTTTTTGTATTTTGTATGATACAGATCACTAAAATTACCCCAAATTTTCAGTTAATTCCCATATATATTTGCAGAAATTTCCATAATTCCTATGGAGTTTCCTATTTGGAATATTTCCAAGATTCCTCAGCTTAACTTCCCATGGAAAGTTTCCATCCCTTTGCAATTCTACAGACTAGGCTTTTTATGTACATGTGTGTATGTTTGTACATGTGCTACATATGGATATATACAGGATGGCTGTATTAGGTATACACAGTAGAGAGGTAGATGTTGAATAAAAAGAGTAAAGAGTAGCAGCAGATAGAAGGTGCATGTGTGCATGGATATAGGTGCAAATTTACATTTTACTGTTGTGTAACAGTTCCCCATCCTGGCAGCGTTGGTCCTTAAACTTTCTTTCAGAAGGTAGCAGGGAGAAGAGAACATGGGAGGGGTGTGTTGGATCATCCACAATGCTTCTAGACTAGACTTAGACTACTTCTTGGCATGACATGATGAAGTAATATGTTGTTATACCAAGAAAAGTGTGTTATAAGAACAAGGAAATTGGCACTTTATTTGATCGCTGAAGGCAAATTCTTGTGTTGCAGCAGCAAAGTAAAAACAGGGAAAATGTTGCATAACTGGTGTTTTTGACATGCTAGAAAACATCTACAGCACCACGAAACGACCCAGTATCGAACGTACACCAAGTGTTAATTACAGTTGTATTGTATTTTATTTATTTTGTATTGTGTTTTTTTTTTTTTTTTCTAGCAAGTAACAGCCAAACTCACACTTCCTTTGGAGTGAGAGACCATGGGCCGGCTGGATGATGCCGCCAAACACAAAGTGGTGGAGCTGCGGAAGGCAGGCCTGAGTTTCCGTAAGATCAAAGCTGTGCTGGAGCTGGAGAACATCAAGGTTTCTGCCCAGGCCATCTACCTGTTCCTGAGGGAGTTTCAAGGGAGGCCGCCAGGGAGGGTCCGACCTGTGGAGGCTGGAAGCATCACATCATCAGCTCAGGTGCAGCCACGAGCTGGGGCAATACAAGAGGGTTGGAGTAACATTCATCTCCAAAACCTTCTGCGGGAGGCATCTCACCATGCGGGCTTCACAGCAGCAGCAAACTTTGCCAAACAGACTTCCACAAATCTGGATACTGATGCAAAGCCTTCTGGGTCTGGGGAGGCCAGCAGAGGTAACAGGCCAGAACAGCAACATGAGGGAGATAAGGAAGAAAATGACATCCAGATTGTTAGTGTCACCTCCCTTGCACAGAACAACCAACAAAGAAGTCCTCAGTCAACTGTAACAAGGACAGAGGCAAGTGCAGTGTCTTCCACACTAACAGCTTCAGGAGCACTCATGAGGAGGAGAGTCACACCTTCTCCAGCCACCAATTCAATGCTGGCAGCTCGGAAAAGGCTTTTGGATAAAGCCCTGTCGCACAGGATGAAGGTACTCATCAAAATCCAGTTGTTAGGTCTGTAGTTGTTGCTTACAATGGCACAAGAGCTGTATAATGTGTCGAATATCACTTTCAGTCTTAACTTGTATTGCTGTTCAACAGTCATTCCACCAGATGGCATCATTGTTGAGGAGAGATAACTCGAGTGTCCACGGTGCTGATTTGAGAAGTACTGTGCCACAACCGCCTGAAACTTATGATCTGACTACTGAAAAGGTGAGAGCAAATGACAGACTGCAGGCCACAGTAGAGAACACACCAGCAGCTAGCTGATACAAGTTTGTATTCTAACATATGTCCTCACCCAACTCTGTGAGATTGACCAATGTAACATATATACAACATGTTATGTTAATAAAATTGTACTATAATCTCATATTTTTTTTACTATTTTCTATTCTGTTACGTTGCACAGACTGTTATGGAAGATCAGTCTGGAGGAGGCAGCGTCCCCAGGCGTTTTCTGACACAGAGACCAGGTCCGTCTGTCCGTTCCCTTCACCCTCTCCCTCGGGTTGGTGTTCGCCTTACTAACCGATCACCATCTTCTCTAACATCCTCGGCTCCTGGGCTTAACGCCATCCGACTACAGCCCCCTGGAGGCCAGGGCACCACTCGTAATGAGGGGAACCCAAGCCCCCAACAGGCTGTCCAGGACACCAGAGGGAGAGTTGGTCTGCAGGATCAGATTCAGACCCTGGGCTCTGAGGTGCGTAGCTTGGGTCTTGCAGTGAAGATGCTGGTGGAGCAGCAATGCCGCCTTGAGAGGGAGCAAGCGCAGCAGACGCACATTCAGAAGCAGATACTCAGCACTCTACAGAGTTTTGCCTCCAAACTGGGACATTGTAGCAGTGTTCAACAGCAGCAGCACAACAAAACTCCATCACCTTCTGATTTGCCAACGGATTCTACAGCAACTTCCTTCAGCCAAGACACATTCAACTTCAGTCAACTCACATATACTCAGTGCAGCCAAACAGAGCAAGGCTACAACTCTTTAGAGAGTTTAGAAAATGTAGAGGCCTTTAAACTGCCAGGACTTAGCCCTTCTAGCATGAATGGGTTTCTACCATGTAGCAATGCTGAAAGTCTCCCTCTTACTCACACTCCCCCTCAAACACAGCCTTATACAGCCACATACCCACAACAAAACAGTCAAACACTTGTGCCACCCTACTCACAGTCCTATGTCTCTACATACAACCAGTCACATTCCCAGACATTCAGAGGATCAGAGAGTAAAACATCTGATTTCCCAAGCAGCTGTTCAGCAAGGACTCTCCAGGACTGCAGCGTGTCCACCCAACCACTGGATCAACAGATTAATATTATTAAAGTGGAAGGACCATAGAGGGCTTCAGACGCAAACACAGTGTGTTTTGGAAATTAAGGGCTTAAATGTGATCATGGAGTGGCTTTGGAATGATTATTTAAGACACGTGTTTTTTTACAGTGAACACTGTAGCATTTTTAGATCAATTTATTTTACTTCCAGCGTACATTTTAAAAGAACAGCAATAGAATATAGGGATTACAGTGCTTTAGTAAAATTATTTGTCTTTACTATCAGCAATGATTACAAAATTAGACAAAGTGATATCTTACATGCAGGCACTTTGGTATAATAAAAGACACTTCTTGTTTATTTTGTATCTATGATTTTTTGTATCACCAGGAGTGGCATTACAAACTGTTAGTTTACATACCTCTATGCCAACTGATTAAAAAAAATAAAGACTGCTCAAACCTTTGTGAATTTTAGAGTTCTATTGTTTCACCCTGATTTCCTTATTTAATCAAAACCATTATTTTTTAAGTAACAGGTGCAGGTTTATCAATTCAATATACTCTAAAAAAAACGTATGGAGGTGCAAAAGTGTGTGAACCCTGAGATACATTGGTTAAAACAAGCAGTTAAGTAGAATCTGGTAGGACAAATTGGTGGCTAAATTAACCACTGAAATGGACCAATAACATCAGAGATGTTTGGGGACGAAATTGTCTGGCGGTAGCTGTGAAGTCGTCTCAAAAATATTTAAGCTTCATTGTTCCAACCTGAGGCAGATCATCTACAAATGGAGAGCGCTAAAAAAAGACTACAACTCCGCCTAGAAGTGGATGACCTTCTAAAATATTAACAAGAGACACAAGAACATTGGTAATGGCAAATATCCTTCAACGTAGATGTGAGAGACTGATGAGTCACTATAGAAACCGTTTGGTTGAGGTTAGGAGTTGCAATATCCTATTAACTGAAGGTTCACATACTTTTGTACCCATGAAATCTGATTGTTTCTTAAATCAACCCCTTTTTTCAAAATAAAGAATGACGAAATAATCATTGGAATGTCAGTATTGTGAATTGGGGTATAACTTAACATTAAACATTACTAATTTTGGACAAGTCCAGAAAAACAACACAAGTGTTAGCCTCATAACGTAAAAAAAAAAAAGGTCTGCTAAAATAAAGGTGGTCATGTTTGGTGTTACTTCGACATTTATTTTGACATTCTCAAGACAATTGGTGTGTGCAACAAGAGAGTTGCACACACTCTCAAGCAATGAAACGTGAAAAACACAAAAGAGACATAGTGTCTAATCAAATAGTGTAACTTTTTAGTCAGCAAATACTAACAAAACATTCTCTAACAGGCCTAGGGGACTTTTTTGACTCAGCAAGCAAATTGCAGCTCATCTGTTGCACACTACCTAACAACTTCTAACAGTTACAGCTATGTGCATCACAGTATTTGACAGATTGTGAGACATTTTGACCTGCTGTCAATTGTTCTGTCACAGTGAGATCAGGCATCCATGCTAACTGCTAGCTGGTTAAACAGTTATAAGGTGGCTGGTAACAGTGTAATAACATAAATTAAAGTTACAGTGGCTCACTACTGCAAAACAACCAGATGCCAGAAGAGAAATATCAAAATAAAATATAACGTAAAATATATATATAACTTAACTTAATTATCAAACAGTGGTAAAGTTTAAATGCAGGTCAAAAGCACAGACCCTTCCACTGCCATGAACACTTCAAGTGTAAAAGCAACTTTCAGAGTTAATAATAATGCAATTACACTTACAGGTCTGATTTCATGACACTTTGTTTTTACACTTGGTTTTGACACCAACTACTGTACAAATTACAAATTAGAGTCAAATATATAATGGACTTGACTCTGTGAGAGTGAACTAGAGTCTTTGAACTCTACTTTTGCTCAAACACCAAAAACTTTTTAGCATTTTGATCACACAAATAAATTGATTGATAGTTGATACATGATTTCAAGGGATTAACTGAAGTCCCAGTTAATAGTACAGTAGAATTTTGTTAATAATAATAACATACAATATGTATAAGAAAATAAATCCAAACAATTTCAGATATACTTGAAATAACAAAATAAAATATTAAATTAAATAAAAATGTATGTACACTATATGTACCTTTCAAGTATATGGACATGCATGTTTGATCATTTGTATCATGCACATTAACAGTACCAGTCAAAAGTTCTGGATAGTGGAGTTAGTGGATAAACCTTCTCATTCAATGTTTTTTCTTTATTTTTTATTATTTTCTACATTCTAGATTAGCACTGAAGACATTAACACAGATATTATGTGGTAAATAAAAAACGTGTAAACAACACTAAATTTCTTTTATATTTTAGATGAATTTTAGATTCATCAGGGTAGCAATCTTTTGCTTTAATGACAGCTTTGTACACTCTTGGCATTCTCTCAGTCAGCTTCACGAGGTAGTCCTCTGAAAAGCTTTTCCAATAGTCTTGACGTAGTACCTATGATGAGCACTTGTTAGCTGCTTTGCCTTCAAACCCTATCTCAATGTAGTTCCTCCAAACTAAGAAAATACAAATGTGTTGTTGAATATGTTATGGAATCTTAAAAGGCAAACCATTTGTGATGGTTGTGTCCTGACAGGGAAATGAAGTGAGGATGAAACATCAGCATCCTCATCAAAGAAGATGTTTCCCCTCCCCTGAGGCCTCTGGATGGCTCTTATGACTGTTTACATAGCCATCGGTCATTTGCGTTTAGGCTACAGCTGCCCTCCAGACTAAGAAAATACAAATGTGCTGTTATATTATTGCATGTAAACAATGCTATACCGGAGGGTATTCAAATGTGTTTGCACAGTTGTATCTTCCCTCCCCCATTACAAATATACTTACTACTGTGAAAACAATGCTATACCTCGAGGGTTGGCTGTTATGTTAAAACATATTTGTCAAGTCAACTTTATTGTCAGTGCAGACAGCATGAACATGAAATATAAGTATATAAAGTAAAGTATAAAAATATAAGTAAAAGATGTAAAAAAATAAAAAATAAAAATAAAAATATACGAATCTAAAAGCATATACAAGCTAAAAGACATCCGTGTGGCAATATGGCACAGTATTACAGAATTTTCAGTGTAATATAAATATACGTATGGCAGTATGGCAGTTGCTTCTTCTATTCCTCTATTTGTTTTACTTTTTAACGTCTACCAGCTGCCCAACAGCTGCAATATCTCTGCTGCTGTTTACACAATTATCATTCACATATCATTTATCATTTTATCAAAAACTGTCTTGCATTTAAACACGTGATTAAGTTATTAACAAAGAACAGTAAAAGGAAATAATATAATAAGAAAGTGGTAATACGTTTGGAATAGAATAGTAGTTTATTATGACACATTTCACAGACAGACCAGATTGGATTATATTTTAAAAAAGACATTTATCATATTCTCCAGCTCTCTTCCTCATTGAAGGCTGATGGCACACAGTTTATGAGGTGTAGGAGCGTGGGTGAGGCCCACAACTGGAGTGAGATCCAGTTCATCCTCTGTAACTCCAGGTGGAGGAGTAAGGCGAAAGCGCTGGAAAAGAGAGGTGAAAAAGAGAAAGAGCTCTAGCCTAGCCAGACCCTCTCCCACACACACCCTGCGACCTGCAAGAACAAAAGAGTTGCCCCAAGTTAAACTGGATTATATCTTTATAATAAGTTAATTATATTTATCGGTAGAGAAAAAAGTGGCTTTACCTGCAGAAAAGGGCATGAAGGCATCTCTTTTGATAAATTTACCGTCCTTATCCAGGAAGCGAGAAGGGTTGAATGTGTGTGGGGCCTCCCATTCATTCTCGTCTAATAGGACAGAATAAAAAATAGGCAACACAGGAGTCCCCTGTTGGCAAAGTGAGTGGGTTGTATGATATAAAATCTCTAAAACAAAGTCATGCTTTCAACAAATTTCAGAGAGAAACTGATCTAACAAAAGCAAAAATGTAGTGATTTGGATTGATGTGGGTGACAGACCTTTTTGATGAGGTACCCATTCAGAGTGACGTCTTGGCTGGCTTGATGAGGAACATAGTGGGGGCCAACGTTACCCAGTCTTTGTGACTCATGGATGACAGCATTAATGTATGGGAGGTTCTTCCTGTCCTCTACTCGAACCGGACGGCTTCCAATCACCCTCCTCAGTTCCTCATGGACCTTGTCTGGATGTATGTGAAATATAAATTCAATCTGATAAATATGAAGTGCTTCTTTAACCCAAAATTCAGAGTGCTAGCTGAAATGATGTGTGATGTTTTTTGTTTTTTGTACCTTGAATATGAGGATACTTTGCCATGAAAAGCAAAGCCCACTGAAGTGTATGTCCTGCAGTGTCCGTTCCAGCTGCAAATATATTTGTCACTGTCTGAAGCAGATTCTCATAATGATAGTGTGAATCCTTGATTCCAGACTCCTGGTATAACATCCAGAGGAGAAGAGTTATATTTAAAAATTCACTGATCTGTATTATCAGCCTAGGAGTGGGGGCACCTCACCTCTAGTTTTTGCTTTTGGGTCAAGAATGCATCAACAAAGCATCTGCACATCTCTGGGTTCAGAGTCTCCTCCAGATTTGCTATGATTTTCATTGACTCAGCCTCGTTTTCCCTTATAATCTTCATCAAAAGCTTCCAGTTCTTAAGAATTGGGCGCAACCAAGGAAACGTGTTGTATATCTGTAATAGACCACAATACAAACATTCTAATTATTTTAGGATTTAACATAATTATCAAGGGCAATGAGATCTTGAGTATCAGCTGGTTTCATTCAAATTTTCAAATTCAAAATTTAAAAAATTTAAAAAACATTTAAAGATGCTTTATTTTACAAGTTTGTGGATTCCAACATTTCTCCAGAAACAACTATGCAAATTGGTACTAATTATGGTTTAGGTATAATAATATGTAATAAAATGAAGAAACTGTTCAGTTAGTTAGTGATGCTAATGTGACCTAGAGAGATTTTAGTCAGTGCACTGCTGAACATGCAAAAATGTCAAATATAAATAATAAGTAAGAATAATAATTCAATTTTACCAAATATTTACTACAACAGCAATATAACTAATCTCTTCTTGACAAGTTCTTAAGCACGACAATGTAAAATCTTCTTATAATCATTAAGTCACACTGTAGTACCTGAATGGAAGCTGATCCTAGCAGAGTGATGGTCTCCTGGTCTCTCTCCACTGTACTTTGATAGATAGGGTCGTTGTAGTCAAACCTCATGTTATACATGATGGACGATATTATATTTGCAACTGCATAAGAAACTACCCTGGAATTGTCAAAGGGTTTACCTGACAGAAAAGAAAGTTGGACCAAGTTAGAACAAGAGATAGATATAGTCTATCAACTGTATATGAGGGACAGTGCTTAAGGGGTAGTGGTTGTAATGTTACCTTCATGTTTCTCAAATTCTTCAATCAGGTAGTTACACTCTTCAATGATTCTTGCTTCACTAATCCTTTTGCTCGTCCCAAAATCTTTCAGTGTAGAAATAGTAAAACGCCTCATTTCTTTCCATGAGTCGCCATTGGCAAAGATTAACCCTGGAAACAAAAGTGGTTGGCTTGTTTATCCTCTTAAGCCGAAGCCAATTTTTTAAGGGTTAAGGTTAGGGTTAGAGGGTTGGGTTAGCTCCATAAGAGGTTAACCTCTTAAGCACAGGTTCAAAAGCAATTCCCTAAATATAAAGACATTTTCTTACCATGTCCTGGGGAGAAATCTTCGATAATGGGAATAATCTCTCTATCTGCAAACTCATCAGCATAGCCGACCAGAGCCTCTTTGACTGCTTTGTATCCTGTCAGCACTACAACCTTCTTAAGTCCAAGGTAGACGGTGAAAATTGATCCATATGTTTTGGACAGCTAAAAAGATGAGCAGAGGAAAGCTAAAGTGAAAATCACAGTCTTCAATTAGAAATATAGTTTGGTGACCTACACTAAAAACATATTTGCATATACAGGTGATAGAATTACTAACATAAAAATGAAACTGTCTTCTATTAAAGAAATGGAAAGAATCGACAATTCAAAAGAACTGTCAAACAACATCAACTCACATCAGCAAGAGAGATGTGAAGATTGTCGAAATCCACCTGAAAGAAGTTACCAAGCAGGGGGAGAGGTGTAGGTCCTGGAGGCTCCCTATTTCGGGAGCTGAAGCTGGAGCGAAGAAAATTTAGGACCAGCAGGCCCACAATGGCTGCCAGCAAGGAGGCTGAAGTGAAGGACTGAAAGAGATGTTCCAACATGACCCTACAGTCACCTGGAAGCCGAATTGTTTCAGGAATATAAACGTTTTCACTGAACACTGTCTTCACAGCTGGTTTATGTTCCTCAATGAAATGAAGGGATTGTCAAGACGGCTTCTTTATACCAACTTCTGTGGCATTATTGACGACAGTCCTGCCTTCTTTTCGGGATCATTAGCACAATAAAGTGCATTTAGTATGGTAATGGCCCTGAAAAAAAGGCATCATTGTAATATCATATTTACATTTCTTTGTTTTGACAGAATACACATGCTGCGGGCAGGAACAACGCAAATCGGGAATTTCCCCAGTGTGGTCCAACACATTATTATGTGGTAAACAAAAAACGTGTAAACAACACTAAATTTCTTTTATATTTTAGATGAATTTTAGATTCATCAGGGTAGCCATCTTTTGCTTTGATGACAGCTTTGTACACTCTTGGCATTCTCTCAGTCAGCTTCACGAGGTAGTCCTCAGTCAGGTTTTAGAAAGCATTACAGCACCACTACTGCTGCCCTAAAAGTCCTTAATGAGGCTTTGGACTCGAGAAAGTTCTGTGTGGCGCTGTTTATTCATCTGTCTAAGGCATTTGACACTGTGGATCACAATCTTCTGCTAAAAATTCTCTGCAGGAATGGTGTCTCCAAACAAGCTGCCTCTTGGTTTGCCGATTATTTTGCCAATAGGACACAATGTGCTCAGATGGCTGGAGTTAGCTCCACCTTTCTTAAGGTCACAAAAGGTGCACCTCAAGGATCAGTATGAGGACCCAACTTATTCACAATTTACATTAACGATTTATGCGCAAACATGTCAAATGCCTCATACCACCATTATGCGGATGATACTGTCATTTATTGTTGCTCACAATCGATTGCTCGGGCTTTTCAATTTTCACAGTCTGCTTTTGATGCAGTGCAGATCCATTTGGAGAAACTGAAACTGGTTTCAAAATTAAGGGTGAAGATCAATTTTTATTACAGAAACAAATCATGTTTTTCTCTCAGAGCTTGTAAGCTTCTAATATCAGCCACTTTCCTGCCTGTACTTGATTATGGCGATGTTGTATATATGTCTGCGTCAACCAGCTGCCTTCTTCCCCTGACTCCTGTGTATCACTGTGCTCTATGGTTCATCACTGGTTGTCGCCGCCTCACCAATCACTGTGAACTATATACAAAAGCTGGCATGCCTTCCTTGGAGATGAGACGCTACACACACTGGATGACTCTGGTGTATAAGGCTCTTCTTGGCTTAACTCCCACTTTTTATGCACGTTCCTTCGGAGAACCGAAAGCCGTTATGCACTACGCTCAAGTGACATTCTGCATCTTGCTGCTCCTCGAGTCAGAACTGAAACAGGTAAAAAAGCTTTCAGTTTCTCTGCCCCGTCTGCTTGTAATGCCCTACAATCTGAACTTAAAATTGCAGAACTTCTTCCTCTGGAAGCATTCCGCTCTATCTTTAAAAAAAATACAATGGAAATCTTTTGAACAGTGCCTATGCTCTTAAATTGTTAATCGATCTATAACTGTGTGTTATTGTTATCTGTCTGTTTTTTGACCACTATGACGTGCGCTGCTGCCTTTCTTGGCCAGGTCACCCTTGTGAAAGAGGTCTTGATCTCAATGGGGTTTTTATCTGGTTAAATAAAGGTTATAAAAAATAAAAATGTATTACGGAATTTTACAGGGCAGACAATTTGTGATGGTTGTGTCCTGAGAATATGCCTCCCCTCATCTGCCTATCCCCACCTCCCCCATTGCAAATATATTGTGCCATGTAAACAATGCTATACCTTGACTGTCTACAAGTGTTAGTGTCCAAACAATCCTCTATTCTCTATGTGAGTTCTTTTAATTTTGGTTAGTCTGTTCAATATTGGGTTTTGTTAGTAAGTCTGTAAGTATGGCTGCTACAATGCCAAGAAATGGTTCAGGTTTCTGTAGGAATATCTAGAGTGAGAGTATCCTGTGACAGACACTTTGTTAGTGGCTAACTAGTGAGAGTATCCTGTGACAGACACTTTGTTAGTGGCTAACTTTGACTAAAAGATAATCAGGAAGAGAGAGAGTGACAGACAGACTGGCACACACACAAGGAGAAATACACAAAAAATAACTACACACTAAAGTACACACCACAGCTTCAGTGATTAATTATACAATATAAACAACAAAGGGTGCTTGGGGGTGGGGTACCTTCAACAAACACACACACACCTGAAGACTGTATGTATGAAAGCGCAGTCTGTTCAAAAGAGCTATGTGCATCATACAAGCTGCCAAGGAAGCATTAGCCAGCAAAAGAATTTTGATTCATCTTCATTTTTGTCTGTAATGTCCTGAATGCAATCTTTGCAAATTTCAAATTTTTGCATTCGGTTTATATTTATGATTTACATCACCCAACTTTTTTTTGGAATCAGATATGTAGTTAGGCAGCTAGACCTATTAGGGGGGGGGGGGCAACCACAGGTGAAAATGTAAAATTCACAAGCATCATCGCTCTACGCACCTTGTATATGTGGATATTTGCCCATAAGCAACAAACCCTATCTCAATGTAGTTCCTCCAAACTAAGAAAATGCAAATGTATTGTTGTATTTTTGCATGTAAACAATGCTATACCGGAGGGTATTCAAATGTGTTTGCACAGTTGTATCTTCCATCCCCCATTACAAATATAATTTACTGTGACAACAATGCTATACCTCGAGGGTTGGCTGGTATGTTAAAACATATTTGCTTCTTCTATTCCTCTATTTGATTTACTTTTCAATGTCTACCAGCTGCCCAATATCTCTGCTGCTGTTTACACAATTATCATTCACATATCATTTATCATTTTATCAAAAACTGTCTTGCATTTAAACACGTAATTAAGTTATTAACAAAGAACAGTAAAAGGAAATAATATAATAAGAAAGTGGTAATACGTTTGGAATAGAATAGTAGTTTATTATGACATATTTCACAGACAGACCAGATTGGATTATATTTTGAAAATCTGCCCAATTCTGTAAGCATTTTCAGTAATTAAGCAAATTCAAGACTGATAGTTGATACATGATTTCAAAGGTTGCATTTAACAGTACATTAAATTACAGTATAATATTGTCAATAATGCTAACATACAATATATGATAAAACCATTTCATTGGCAAAGACATTTATCATATGCTCCAGCTCTCTTCCTCATTGAAGGCTGATGGCACACAGTTTATGAGGTGTAGGAGCGTGGGTGAGGCCCACAACTGGAGTGAGATCCAGTTCATCCTCTGTAACTCCAGGTGGAGGAGTAAAGCGAAAGCGCTGTAAAAGAGAGGTGAAAAAGAGAAAGAGCTCTAGCCTAGCCAGACCCTCTCCCACACACACCCTGCGACCTGCAAGAACAAAAGAGTTGCCCCAAGTTAAACTGGATTATATCTTTATAATAAGTTAATTATATTTATTTGTAGTGAAAAAAGTGGCTTTACCTGCAGAAAAGGGCATGAAGGCATCTCTTTTGATAAATTTACCGTCCTTATCCAGGAAGTGAGAAGGGTTGAATGTGTGTGGGGCCTCCCATTCATTCTTGTCTAATAGGACAGAATAAAAAATAGGCAACACAGGAGTCCCCTGTTGGCAAAGTGAGTGGGTTGTATGATATAAAATCTCTAAAACAAAGTCATGCTTTCAACAAATTTCAGAGAGAAACTGATCTAACAAAAGCAAAAATGTAGTGATTTGGATTGATGTGGGTGACAGACCTTTTTGATGAGGTACCCATTCAGAGTGACGTCTTGGCTGGCTTGATGAGGAACATAGTGGGGGCCAACGTTACCCAGTCTTTGTGACTCATGGATGACAGCATTAATGTATGGGAGGTTCTTCCTGTCCTCTACTCGAACCGGACGGCTTCCAATCACCCTCCTCAGTTCCTCATGGACCTTGTCTGGATGTATGTGAAATATAAATTCAATCTGATAAATATGAAGTGCTTCTTTAACCCAAAATTCAGAGTGCTAGCTGAAATGATGTGTGATGTTTTTTGTTTTTTGTACCTTGAATATGAGGATACTTTGCCATGAAAAGCAAAGCCCACTGAAGTGTATGTCCTGCAGTGTCCGTTCCAGCTGCAAATATATTTGTCACTGTCTGAAGCAGATTCTCATAATGATAGTGTGAATCCTTGATTCCAGACTCCTGGTATAACATCCAGAGGAGAAGAGTTATATTTAATAATTCACTGATCTGTATTATCAGCCTAGGAGTGGGGGCACCTCACCTCTAGTTTTTGCTTTTGGGCCAGGAATGCATCAACAAAGCATCTGCACGTCTCTGGGTTCAGAGTCTCCTCCAGATTTGCTATGATTTTCATTGACTCAGCCTCGTTTTCCCTTATAATCTTCATCAAAAGCTTCCAGTTCTTAAGAATTGGGCGCAACCAAGGAAACGTGTTGTATATCTGTAATAGACCACAATACAAACATTCTAATTATTTTAGGATTTAACATAATTATCAAGAGCAATGAGATCTTGAGCATCAGCTGGTTTCATTCAAATTTTCAAATTCAAAATTTCAAAAATTTAAAAAACATTTAAAGATGCTTTATTTTACAAGTTTGTGGATTCCAACATTTCTCCAGAAACAACTATGCAATTTGGGACTGATTATGGTTTAGGTATAATAATATGTAATAAAATGAAGAAACTGTTCAGTTAGTTAGTGATGCTAATGTGACAGAGAGAGATTTTAGTCAGTGCACTGCTGAACATGCAAAAATGTCAAATATAAATAATAAGTAAGAATAATAATTACATTTTACCAAATATTTACTACAACAGCAATATAACAATAATCTCTTCTTGACAAGTTCTTAAGCACGACAATGTAAAATCTTCTTATAATCATTAAGTCACACTGTAGTACCTGAAGGGAGGCTGATCCTAGCAGAGCGATGGTCTCCTGGTCTCTCTCCACTATACTTTGATAGATAGGGTCGTTGTAGTCAAACCTCGTGTTATACATGATGGACGATATTATATTTGCAACTGCATAAGAAACTACCCTGGAATTGTCGAAGGGTTTACCTGAAAGAAAAGACAGTTGGACCAAGTTAGAACAAGAGATAGATATAGTCTGTCAACTGTATATGAGGGACAGTGCTTAAGGGGTAGTGGTTGTAATGTTACCTTCATGTTTCTCAAATTCTTCAATCAGGTAGTTACACTCTTCAATGATTCTTGCTTCACTAATCCTTTTGCTCGTCCCAAAATCTTTCAGTGTAGAAATAGTAAAACGCCTCATTTCTTTCCATGAGTCGCCATTGGCAAATACTATGCCTGGAAACAAAAGTGGATGGCTTGTTTATCCTCTTAAGCCAAAGCCAATTTTTTAGGGTTAAGGTTAGGGTTAGAGGGTTGGGTTAGCTCCATAAGAGGTTAACCTCTTAAGCACAGGTTCAAAAGCAATTTCCTAAATATAAAGATATTTTCTTACCATGTCCTGGGGAGAAATCATCGTAAACTGGAATAATATCTCTATCTGCAAACTCATCAGCATAGCCGACCAGAGCCTCTTTGACTGCTTTGTATCCTGTCAGCACTACAAACTTCTTAAGTCCGAGGTAGACGGTGAAAATTGATCCATATGTTTTGGACAGCTAAAAAGATGAGCAGAGGGAAGCTAAAGTGAAAATCACAGTCCTCAATTAGAAATATAGTTTGGTGACCTACACTAAAAACATATTTGCATATACAGGTGATAGAATTACTAACATAAAAGTGAAACTGTCTTCTATCAAAGAAATGGAAAGAATCGACAATTCAAAAGAACTGTCAAACAACATCAACTCACATCAGCAAGAGAGATGTGAAGATTGTCGAAATCCACCTGAAAGAAGTTACCAAGCAGGGGGAGAGGTGTAGGTCCTGGAGGCTCCCTATTTTGGGAGCTGAAGCTGGAGCGAAGAAAATTTAAGACCAGCAGGCCCACAATGGCTGCCAGCAAGGAGGCTGAAGTGCAGGACTGAAAGAGATGTTCCAACATGACCCTACAGTCACCTGGAAGCTGAATCGTTTCAGGAATATAAACGTTTTCACTGAACACTGTCTTCACAGCTAGTTTATGTTCCTCAATGAAATGAAGGGATTGTCAAGACGGTTTCTTTATACCAACTTCTGTGGCAGTATTGACGACAGTCATGCCTTCTTTTCGGGATCATTGGCACACTAAAGTGCATTTAGTATGCTAATGGCCATGAAAAAAAGGCATCATTGTAATATCATATTTACATTTCTTTGTTTTGACAGAATACACATGCTGCGGGCAGGAACAACGCGAATGGGGAATTTCCCCAGTGTGGTCCAACACATTATTATGTGGTAAATAAAAAACGTGTAAACAACACTAAATTTCTTTTATATTTTAGATTAATTTTAGATTCATCAGGGTAGCCATCTTTTGCTTTGATGACAGCTTTGTACACTCTTGGCATTCTCTCAGTCAGCTTCACGAGGTAGTCCTCTGAAAAGCTTTTCCAATAGTCTTGACGTAGTACCTATGATGAGCACTTGTTAGCTGCTTTGCCACCATTCTGCAGTCTGGCGCATTGCAAAGGTCAGGTGATGCATGGTGATCCTGAAGAAGGTGATCCTTCTTGGTGAAATATCCCTTACATAGTCTGGAACTGATGGACGCACTAAGTGCAAACCAGATTCTTGGTGCAGAAAGCTATGGTAACTATGTTGGTTAACTGTGCTTTGAATTTTGAATAAATCACCAACAGTGTCACTAGCAAAGCACCTCCTCCCCCATGCTTCATGGTGGGAACCACACATACAGATATATCATCTGTTCACCTCACAAAGACATGGCAGTAGGAACCAAAAATCTCAGATTTGACTCATCAGACAAAGGTCCAGATTTCCATTGGTCTAACATCACTATTGGCAAACAGTATGCCTAGAAAGTGATTAGCTAAAAAGAGACATTTTCTTAGCACATCTTTCATTGAAATCATTGAATGTGCATGTACACGTAAGACTCATAGTGCTAGAAAAGAAATGTAATTTACTGACTTATAGTCAGATTTTTATCTTTTAAATCAAATCAAATCAGATGTTATTTGTATATCCCAAAGTCACAAAGGACATTTGCCTCGGAGGGCTTTACACTCTGTACAGAAGTGACACCCTCTGTCCTTAGACCCTCGGTTCGAGTGAGGAAAAACTTTCCCACAAAAAACCCTTTTAGCAGGGAAAAAAGGTGGAAGAAACCTCAGGAAGAGCCACAGAGGAGGGATCCCTCTCCCAGGACAGACAGACATGCAATAGATCTAACATGTACAGAACAAATCAACACAAACATATTGTACAATTACAATGACTGATAAAATGACAAAGAATGACAATGAATGATAAAATGATTACAGTAGCAGTGGAACTTGTGATAGAGATAGAGAGACACAGATGCACAGCAGCAGCAAATCATCAACTAACTATAAACTGTAATGGAGATATGGGAGCAATAATGACAGTGGTAATATATGTAGTGGACGTCATGCAGGACCACAGCAGCAGCCACGATCCACGAGAACCTGCTGGATGACAGAAAACAGAAACTCCAGGGAAGTTTAATTAGTAACATGCATTAATGAGACATGTATGTTTACAGATGGTGAGAGAGAGAGAGAGAGAGAGAGAGAGAGAGAGAGAGAGAGAGAGAGAGAGTCCCCTGGCAGTCTAGTCCTATGGCAGTATAACTAAGGAATGACCTGAGCCAGCCCTAACTATAAGCTCTATCAAAAAGGAAAGTCTTAAGTCTACTCTTAAAGGTGATGACCGTGTCTGCTTCCCGAACCCAGAATGGTAGTTTGTTCCACAGAAGAGGAGCCTGATAGTTGAAAGCTCTGGCTCTCAATCTACTTTTGGAAACTATAGGAACCACAAGTGATGGTTGTGATGGTTGTGTACTGAGAATATGCCTCCCCTCATCTGCCTATCCCCACCTCCCCCATTGCAAATATATTGTGCCATGTAAACAATGCTATACCTTGACTGTTTTGTTCAAAAATATTAACATGGTTGTATCAACCCGTCCTCAATTGCAAAGGAGTAGCAGCACTACTCTGGGTACTGAATGCTCATTCTCCCTTAATAACAATATTGTCAATTCTTATGCAACAAAACAAAACAAATCTACAAGTGTTAGTGTTCAAACAATCCTCTATTCTTTATGTGAGTTCTTTTAATTTTGGTTAGTCTGTTCAATGTTGGGTTTTGTTAGTAAGTCTGTTAGTATGGCTGCTACAATGCCAAGAATCGTCTCAGGTTTCTGTAGGAATATCTAGAGTGGTGTCTAATCCTGTTATTAATGTTCTTGAGTAATTATTTGTATATATTGTATCTTTTCATTTATGTATACCAGTTTTATGTACAGACACACATGTTGTCTCTGGTTTGGGTATTTATTGTGACATCCCCAGCAATACTGAATCCTGTACGTGAAGAAGTAATTGCTTTCAGAATGTTAAAAAGTGTCTGTCACAGCCTCCTGTGACAGACACTTTTTTAGTGGCTAACTTCGACTAAAAGATAATCAGGAAGAGAGTGACAGACAGACTGGCACAAACACACACACAATGAGAAATACACAAAAATTACTACACACTAAAGTATATACCACAACTTTGGTGATTAATTATACAATATAAACAACAAAGGGTGCTTGGGGGTGGGTTACCTTCAACAAACACACACACACCTGAAGACTGTATGTATGAAAGCGCAGTCTGTTCAAAAGAGCTATGTGCAGCATACAAGCTACCAAGGAAGCATTAGCCAACAAAAGAATTTTGATTCATCTTCATTTTTGTCTGTAATGTCGTGAATGTTGCAAATTTCAAATTTTTGCATTCGGTTTATATTTATGATTTACATCACCCAACTTTTTTTTGGAATCAGATATGTAGTTAGGCAGCTAGACCTATTGGGGGGGGGGGGCAACCACAGGTGAAAATGTAAAATTCACAAGCATCATTGCTCTACGCACCTTGTATATGTGGACATTTGCCCATAAGCAACAAACCCTATCTCAATGTAGTTTCTCCAGACTAAGAAAATACAAATGTGTTGTTATATTTTTGCATGTAAACAATGCTATACCGGAGGGTATTCAAATGTGTTTGCACAGTTGTATCTTCCATCCCCCATTACAAATATAATTTACTGTGACAACAATGCTATACCTCGAGGGTTGGCTGTTATGTTAAAACATAATTGCTTCTTCTATTCCTCTATTTGTTTTACTTTTCAACGTCTACCAGCTGCCCAACAGCTGCAATATCTCTGCTGCTGTTTACACAATTATCATTCACATATCATTTATCATTTTATCAAAAACTGTCTTGCATTTAAACACGTGATTAAGTTATTAACAGAGAACAGTAAAAGGAAATAATATAATAAGAAAGTGGTAATACGTTTGGAATAGAATAGTAGTTTATTATGACATATTTCACAGACAGACCAGATTGGATTATATTTTGAAAATCTGCCCAATTCTGTAAGCATTTTCAGTAATTAAGCAAATTCAAGACTGATAGTTGATACATGATTTCAAAGGTTGCATTTAACAATACATTAAATTACAGTATAATATTGTCAATAATGCTAACATACAATATATGATAAAACCATTTCATTGGCAAAGACATTTATCATATGCTCCAGCTCTCTTCCTCATTGAAGGCTGATGGCACACAGTTTATGAGGTGTAGGAGCATGGGTGAGGCCCACAACTGGAGTGAGATCCAGTTCATCCTCTGTAACTCCAGGTGGAGGAGTAAAGCGAAAGCGCTGGAAAAGAGAGGTGAAAAAGAGAAAGAGCTCTAGCCTAGCCAGACCCTCTCCCACACACACCCTGCGACCTGCAAGAACAAAAGAGTTGCCCCAAGTTAAACTGGATTATATCTTTATAATAAGTTAATTATATTTATTTGTAGTGAAAAAAGTGGCTTTACCTGCAGAAAAGGGCATGAAGGCATCTCTTTTGATAAATTTACCGTCCTTATCCAGGAAGTGAGAAGGGTTGAATGTGTGTGGGGCCTCCCATTCATTCTTGTCTAATAGGACAGAATAAAAAATAGGCAACACAGGAGTCCCCTGTTGGCAAAGTGAGTGGGTTGTATGATATAAAATCTCTAAAACAAAGTCATGCTTTCAACAAATTTCAGAGAGAAACTGATCTAACAAAAGCAAAAATGTAGTGATTTGGATTGATGTGGGTGACAGACCTTTTTGATGAGGTACCCATTCAGAGTGACGTCTTGGCTGGCTTGATGAGGAACATAGTGGGGGCCAACGTTACCCAGTCTTTGTGACTCATGGATGACAGCATTAATGTATGGGAGGTTCTTCCTGTCCTCTACTCGAACCGGACGGCTTCCAATCACCCTCCTCAGTTCCTCATGGACCTTGTCTGGATGTATGTGAAATATAAATTCAATCTGATAAATATGAAGTGCTTCTTTAACCCAAAATTCAGAGTGCTAGCTGAAATGATGTGTGATGTTTTTTGTTTTTTGTACCTTGAATATGAGGATACTTTGCCATGAAAAGCAAAGCCCACTGAAGTGTATGTCCTGCAGTGTCCGTTCCAGCTGCAAATATATTTGTCACTGTCTGAAGCAGATTCTCATAATGATAGTGTGAATCCTTGATTCCAGACTCCTGGTATAACATCCAGAGGAGAAGAGTTATATTTAATAATTCACTGATCTGTATTATCAGCCTAGGAGTGGGGGCACCTCACCTCTAGTTTTTGCTTTTGGGCCAGGAATGCATCAACAAAGCATCTGCACGTCTCTGGGTTCAGAGTCTCCTCCAGATTTGCTATGATTTTCATTGACTCAGCCTCGTTTTCCCTTATAATCTTCATCAAAAGCTTCCAGTTCTTAAGAATTGGGCGCAACCAAGGAAACGTGTTGTATATCTGTAATAGACCACAATACAAACATTCTAATTATTTTAGGATTTAACATAATTATCAAGGGCAATGAGATCTTGAGTATCAGCTGGTTTCATTCAAATTTTCAAATTCAAAATTTCAAAAATTTAAAAAACATTTAAAGATGCTTTATTTTACAAGTTTGTGGATTCCAACATTTCTCCAGAAACAACTATGCAATTTGGGACTGATTATGGTTTAGGTATAATAATATGTAATAAAATGAAGAAACTGTTCAGTTAGTTAGTGATGCTAATGTGACAGAGAGAGATTTTAGTCAGTGCACTGCTGAACATGCAAAAATGTCAAATATAAATAATAAGTAAGAATAATAATTACATTTTACCAAATATTTACTACAACAGCAATATAACAATAATCTCTTCTTGACAAGTTCTTAAGCACGACAATGTAAAATCTTCTTATAATCATTAAGTCACACTGTAGTACCTGAAGGGAAGCTGATCCCATCAGAGCGATGGTCTCCTGGTCTCTCTCCACTATACTTTGATAGATAGGGTCGTTGTAGTCAAACCTCGTGTTATACATGATGGACGATATAATATTTGCAACTGCATAAGAAACTACCCTGGAATTGTCGAAGGGTTTACCTGACAGAAAAGAAAGTTGGACCAAGTTAGAACAAGAGATAGATATAGTCTATCAACTGTATATGAGGGACAATGCTTAAGGGGTAGTGGTTGTAATGTTACCTTCATGCTTCTCAAATTCTTCAATCAGGTAGTTACACTCTTCAATGATTCTTGCTTCACTAATCCTTTTGCTCGTCCCAAAATCTTTCAGTGTAGAAATAGTAAAACGCCTCATTTCTTTCCATGAGTCGCCATTGGCAAATACTATGCCTGGAAACAAAAGTGGATGGCTTGTTTATCCTCTTAAGCCAAAGCCAATTATTTAGGGTTAGAGGGTTGGGTTAGCTCCATAAAAGGTTAACCTCTTAAGCACAGGTTCAAAAGCAATTTCCTAAATATAAAGACATTTTCTTACCATGTCCTGGGGAGAAATCATTGTAAATTGGAATAATATCTCTATTTGCAAACTCATCAGCATAGCCGACCAGAGCCTCTTTGACTGCTTTGTATCCTGTCAGCACTACAACCTTCTTAAGTCCGAGGTAGACGGTGAAAATTGATCCATATGTTTTGGACAGCTAAAAAGATGAGCAGAGGGAAGCTAAAGTGAAAATCACAGTCCTCAATTAGAAATATAGTTTGGTGACCTACACTAAAAACATATTTGCGTATACAGGTGATAGAATTACTAACATAAAAGTGAAACTGTCTTCTATCAAAGAAATGGAAAGAATCGACAATTCAAAAGAACTGTCAAACAACATCAACTCACATCAGCAAGAGAGATGTGAAGATTGTCGAAATCCACCTGAAAGAAGTTACCAAGCAGGGGGAGAGGTGTAGGTCCTGGAGGCTCCCTATTTTGGGAGCTGAAGCTGGAGCGAAGAAAGTTTAGGACCAGCAGGCCCACAATGGCTGCCAGCAAGGAGGCTGAAGTGCAGGACTGAAAGAGATGTTCCAACATGATCCTACAGTCACCTGGAAGCTGAATCGTTTCAGGAATATAAACGTTTTCACTGAACACTGTCTTTACAGCTAGTTTATGTTCCTCATTGAAATGAAAGGATAACGGCAGGTTGCTTCTTCACAGCAGCTTATATGGTTTCATAGACTATACAATCCCGCCTTCTTCTTATTTACACTTGGGAGGGACAACACAAACCATTTCTACTGGCAAATAAGAAGTTTAGGACAGAGCTGGCCCTCTTGATCAGTGTTGGGGATTCCAAATGGTTTAAAGGGGCACCAAAATATGAAGGTGCGATCAATTAGCTTTGGCTATCATATCATCAAACATTAATAACAAATGATTACCTCAATTAAATAATTAAAGTACCTTGGCATCCAACTCCTAAAGAAAGGAACTGATAGCCCAATAATTTCAGTGTCATAAAATACACCAAACTGTTGATTTTTTAATTCTGATTAATAATTACCACCAAAATTACCACATCAACAGCTAGTAGGTTTTGGTGCTGAGCACAGAACAGGTTGGTAGCATTCACTCTTGTGAGAGCGTGCATGTTTGGGTTTGTGTTATAAAGAATGTGTGTGTGTGTTTCCGATCTACACAGGTCTAGTTAAAGACCAGTTCAATTCACACAATGCATGAAATTCATATCTGGATTCCCCGTGGACCCAACATCCCGCCCTTTGGTCTTAGGATTGCACTTGAGGTGTGATACTCAGAGCATGAGTTAATTTGTCAGTTCATACACGTTTGTAACAAACTGGACAATTGTTGACACTATCTTGGTTAAGCAAGAACAGTCAGCAAGTTAAAAAACACAATACAGATAAACATGACAATAGTATTACTATGTCTAAATAAGTAGTATTCACCAGATACTCATCAGGTTAGCAAGCTAACACGCTAGCTGCTCTGCTGTCTCTGTGCCAATAACTGATAAAATGGCCGCCACTGGGCTTCTGCCTGCTCTAATCAGGAGAGCAGCCCCCCTAAAATATTCTCAAGCCCCCCTAAATAATTTGGTGGTGTTTTATTATTATTTTTATTTATTAAAAATTTTTTTCACAAAAAAATGCCTATTTATGCAATACAAAGTGGCCAGAATATGAGTTTAAAACAATAATCATATAAACTGTCATTATTCACTTAAATATGATCATAAATCTCATTTCATCGGGTACGGTAGAGAGAGCCCCTTCAGTCCATTCCACTTTTTCATATAGAGAACGCCCACATCACTGAAATTCCAGTCCATGTTTTCCATGCGACCCTGCTCACTGCCGCTTGCGTGTTTACCTCTGAAGTACACAGAGCCGAACCTCACGCAAGAGCAGAGCGCGAACGCATGGGTGAAGGATGGACATTAGAGCCTTTTTCAAGAAAGTAAGCATTCATCACTGCTGGTAGTAACACTTAGCTAACAGCAGAAAAGTTCCATGTAATTAATAAACCAAAATGTTCCGTGTTTGAATCCCAGCTGGCCAGCTCTGAAAGTTCCTAGCTGCTGCTAGCTAGTTGAGATGACTTCTGTTTCATACTACATCATTGCTATTTCCATTAAAACTTGTCAAAAGACCAATATGAAAAGGTGCCAAGGATATCCTTCTTTGCAATTATGCTATTGTCTACTGACGATTTATAACAACTTGTATTTTAGGTTACACCATATTTTATAAGAAAATCTATCAAAGACAAAGCCGGTGCAGGACACACACACACACAAAGATGGAGAGAAACATGGTTATTGCAAAGCAGTGTGGACTATTAAAAGATATGTAAGTGAAAGTATATTGCAATAATGGGCAAGACATAGGGGTTGAGACCAAGTTTTCATTCCTGGTTTAATGGCTCCACATTGGTGCAATTTCTAGTTTTTCTGGCAGTGGAGGGAAATAGGATGGGTGAAAGAGGGGCAGGGGAGTTAACCATCGTGATGGCCTGGTTTATGAAGATGTTGGTAAGTCTAGGGTGGTGGTTAGAGAACAGTCTTCTCCTGTAAATGTTTCCATGATGATGAGTTTGAAACACTTGCCCTCTCATTTTGTGCAGGTATGTATGGCACCTGCAATTGTTTTATTTGTATTTTAGCACAATTTAACTGGTGTTGTTTAGCTGGTAAAGAGCTGAAGGTGTATGGAGGCGTCACGTCTTAGATTAATCAATTGATTGACACAGCTTTAATGGGTGCTCTGAAAAAATTTTCGCAGCGCGCATGGCGCGCAACTTTTCTCCTCTATGGGCTACCACCCCAGTTTCTTAACCTAGTGACGTCCCTGGCTGAGACCACCCCTCGAAGAGGAGGGATCTCTGGCCAACCGTATTTCCAATCATTGAACCGGTAACTTTGAGCATGCTGAGCCCTTCCTGAACGTCTACATCAGGGGTGTCAAAGATAGCCTAGCTTTTTCATCCGGCCCACGGCTCATTGTTATAAACATAATTTTATTATTTTTTATAATATCATGACGCACCCTGCGTGGCACTGCATCCTGTGCGCGCCGGTTAGCTTAACACCGCATGTGCCCACTAGAGGGCGCATGAAGGCTCGGTTCTCTGAGAGCAGGTAGCGGACACTTGTTTTCAACCTGACACCCTTGGTGGAAAATGTCGCTGTCGAAAAAGAGAAAGGTGGACGCTGAGTGGTCGGACTTCCAGGAAAAATGGACTGATTCTAGGGCTGCACGATATGCCTGTACCAATATCTCGATATTTTTAAGCTATAATCGCGATATACCGATATATCTCGATATTTTTGTTGTTGTTGTTGTTTTGTATTATTTCTAATAAATAATGTCATTTAACTTGAAGCATTGTAATGCTCAGAAGCAATGTAGAACAGTAGATTACACTTGCTGTATGAGACACACCTCTTTTTAGCTTTAACACTTGTCATATTTTTTATAGATTTTTAATATATTCATAATGTACATATGAGCACTGAAGCAGTGCAGGTACATACTGGTTATGAAACACACTTTTTTTAATCAAATTTTAACCATTCTTCATATTTTATAAATAAACCTTTAATAAATTTAACACCCACGCTTTATTTGAAAACCGGAAGTGTCACACGCTGCAGAAGCTAGCGCTGACTTTCCCAGTTTTCTCAAAGTATTTAACATAAGTCGGCAATAAGGGCGCCACTTGAAAATATTGGAGCAGCTGCGAGGCCACGCGAACGAGAGACGGCTGGCGTGACCGCATGTGTTTTCTTCGGAACCAGTCCCGTCTCCATCTCAATTAACGCGCTCGGGCTCTTCACTTTCACTCTCCCTCAACCTGATACAAAAAGTACGCATGCGCGCAGGGATTTTTCGGGTGGGCGGGCCAGTGTGCTGCGTGCTGTAGCAGCACCAGGAGTGAGTGACACAGACAAAACTCCGAGAATTAAATCTGACGACTTAAAACATTTACGTGACAAGTACTCGATGGTCGCGATATAGTCATTTCATACATCTCACGTAGAACAAACCGCGATATATCGAGTATATTCGATATATCGCCCACATACTGATTCGTATTTTTTCACGGAGATGAATGGAAACCTGTGTTTGGTGTGCATGCAGCAAGTGGCTTTGCTAAAGGAACACAATCTTAAACGCCAACGAGAGTCTGCATAGCGACAAATACGGCAACAAGAGCTAGGAAGAATAATTGTACACATCACATGTGTATGTTTTATTATTATTTTTCAATTTATTTTCACATTATGTTCCTAAGTTTACACAAGAGTTGAATTTATTGAGGTGTTGACTTTATTCAGCAAGTTGCCATGGGAGTGGCAATGTTTTCCTGGTTCAACGAGCTCAACTTGAATTTCATTTGTCATGATGTAATTGGAACATTTCTTAATATTTTTTTTATGTTCAAAGCTATATTGTTCAAATATCCAAGCCATGCCTTCCAGTCATGCTGCTGTGGATATGACAAACATTGTTGAGCTTTTTTGGCACATTTTGAACTATTGTGATGTGTTACTGCACAACTTGAAATTGCTCTTACTTTTAAAGCCTCAGGGTTACTTTTTATTTTATTGTAGAAAATTCTTTAAATAAAAAAGATTTTGTATTGCACCTTGTTTTTAGTAACATTTTTTTATCTCTATTTTTTTTTATTTTTTCAAATTTATGCAGGTGATTTTTGGCTCTGCCCCCCTTGAGCTCATATATAGTTGTATGGCGCCCCTGGACCAAAATGAGTTGACACCCCTGATGTAAACAATGCTATCTGGAGGGCTGGCTGTTTTGTTCAAAGATATTTACACAGTTATACCCCATTCAACTGCAAATATAATTTGTTGTGAAAACAATGCTAGCTTTTTTAAATATTTGTTACACATTGTGGAGAATGGAGACTGTAGTGCTTTCACAGCAAGGTAGGTTATTTGAGCTACAACTGCACTGCGACAAGTTTGTAGGTTCATGAATTTGTGTTAAAAGGTAAAAATGTGACAAGTTTTATTCCTGCGTAAAGGATGTTTTTATTTGACATTCACACATCTGGTGCTGTAGGGGCAATTTTCAGTCATGATATAAAATCATCTGGGCTGCAATAACTGAACACTAACTGAACATAAGTATGGAAGCTGAGGCAAAATAATCTAAATTTATATAGTCTAAATGTATTAAATTACATGATTTCTGACAAGAAATGAAACTCCTGACAAATTACAAGTTCAGAGACGAAATAATTATAGGCAAATTAGGGGTCTCAGAAACATACACAACCAGGTCCCTCTAAATTGTTAATCTAATGTGTACAATCACTGAAAACATTAGACACCATTCACTCCTAATTAAATCACTACTAATCTTGCTCTTGACGATGGGGACCTCTGCTGGCTTGCTCAGTATGCCATCAGTAAAGAATATAGTCATGCAATGGCAAAGACATGTACGATATCATCCAGCTCTCCCCCACTGACGACTGACACACACAGCTCATGAGGTGAGGGGTTAGGGTGAGACCCACAGCTGGTGACAGATCCAGTTCCATCCTCTGTGACTCCAGGTGGAGGATGAAACGAAAGCGCTGGAGGAGGGAGGTGAAAAGAGAAAAAGCTCCATCTTAGCCAGACCCTCCCAGACACACCCTGCGACCTGAAGAAATAAAGAGTTTTGCCAAACGTTAAACTGGATCATGCTGTATAAAGCTCTGTAATTCCAAAACAACAAAAACTCAAGCTGCTGTACCTGCAGAAAAGGGCATGAAGGTATCTCTCCTGTAAATTTACCCTCCGTATCCAGAAAGTGGGAAGGGTTGAAAGTGTGTGGGCTTTGCCATTCACTTCATCATACAGGACGAAGTAAGCAAGGGAAACACGGTGGTCCCCTGTGTGGTAAAGGAGCAGGTTTATCATTGAATTCTTAGTCACGTTTTTTTTTTATGCTAAGTTAGGCTTAGGGTTAAAAGGTTAGTTAGAGTAAATACTGAACAAATGTGAGTACTCAACCTTTTCGATAAAGTAACCCCGAAAGGTGACGTCTCGGCTGGTTTTGTGAGGCAGAGCCATGGGACAATGTTGGCCAGTCTCTGTGTCTCATGGAGACACATCAGTGTATGGCAGGTTTTTCTGTCATCTACCCGGACCTATGGCTTCCTACCACCCTGCTCAGCTCCTCCTTCTTGGTCTGAAAACACAAAAAAAGGCAAGTTATATTGTTTGTCTGCATTTATTTAAACAAGACTGAAGGTCCACATCTATGCTAGCAGCTCTCTGACTGTTCTTTGTCACAGTTGGCTTTGAGATAAATGTTAACATAGATGTACAGACTGTAAACATGTTAACTTTGGCTGTAATTGGGCATTTTAATATGGAGATTGACTTGCTTTTGTAGGCGGCCTCATGTGGCCATTTGAGGAACTGCAGCATTTCACAGCTGTTATAAAAATTAGGAACACAGCTATTTAGATGTTTCATTTATACAATGTTTTTTCCTATATTATTACAGTCTTGAGGGTACTTCCCTTTATTGCTGTTTTACTGAGACTGGCAGGGTAAGGTAAGTCAGGTTAATGTGGATAAAGATAGGGTGTAAGAGCCACTAAGTACGGTAGTTTTATTTTGTTAATGCCGTCATGCATAGTCAGTGCGCATGGGCGCTAAAAGAGACATGGGGTTTTTTTTGGTGGTATTTGAATGGTCTTAAAAAGTCTACTGGGGTGTGGTCGAAATAAGTTTTTACCGTCAGAGTCCGTCAGACTCCGTCAGACCTTGTGAATTTTTTGTATTTTTTACGTGTTAATGTTCAAATAAAGCAGTTCAAGTTCATCTTCTCTCTTCGGATTCACGCGGGTTTCGCAAGAGAATTGGGCTTGTTTATGGACGCGTCAAAATAAGAACAAGTTCCCCCAGTTGACTAGTGGCCAAGGCACTTGGGCCTTTGGAAACGGCCGCTACATAGGGATTTCAGAACAGAATGAGGCCCAGGGACAGGTCAGAGAGGGACATCTAGAGTGGGGACATACTGGCTACGATTAGGGGATAGCTGAAGAAACTGTTTAGTGCAAATTGTCGTAACATTTACAGGGGTTGAGCCAGCCCATTTTTGGAAAATGTTAACCAACCTGTCATAGCTCCTCAGTGACCTTTTTCCTGTAACCCTTTAGTGTGTTGCACTGTGAACGCCCTCTTGTACATAACAATAAATCAACTTAAACTTTGTTAGCTTGATCCGATCCTCCTTATTTAAGGGTTTTCTTTAAAATTCCCATAACAACAGCCAAAGAGGTGTCTGTTACCTATTACCTATAGCCTATATATAACTGTAATTATTCAACTAATCATTTGTGTATGTTAACCATTGGCATTTGGTTTATATTAATGTTTACACAGCACTCCAACTGGGGCTCCGCAGCTGAAAATTTCAAATTCAAAAGCATCATCTCTCCCCTTACTTGTATTGTGGATATTTGGCCAAAACAGCAAACCCATCCAGTGTAGTTCCTGTGGTATCAGTACCAGCAGCAAAAAGGTTGGTCACTGAAAATATCAGGTTGTTCTCATTGTAGAAGTGTCAATACGTGAGAGTCTAAGAAAAATAACACCCACCTGTCATTAAAAATGGACATGTGCAAACATTGCTGTTATTTTTGTTAGATGAAAAACAGAAAGGACAAACGTTTTACCTCTTCTTTCTGCTTCCGAATCAGGAAACAGCTCTACAACCCCCACATGTGTGAGGGTTCAGAGTCTCTTTCAGATGCTTGATTAACTCTTACATCCCTGATAGTCATCCAGCATTTTTTATTATCTTCTGTCGGTTTTTTCAACCACCGAGAAGCCTAGGAAACATGTTGTAAGCTGTACAAAACAACAACAAAAAAACAATTATAACAATATTCTATAGCAATTTGAGAGATTTAAATATTGCCACATAACTGTAAAAGCACATTAGCCTACATGGAGAATTATTCCTGTAAAGTTATCAGTGAACGGTAAGCAGCATTTCAAAGTATTTTGATAATCTTTTGGGAATCCGGTCTCAAGACCTAGCATTGTCAACCCTGCGTGAAATTAAAGTATGCATAGTGTTTCCAGGTCAAAATTTCCAGGCTAAATCCGGCTAGTTACTAAAATTTGTCAGTTACCTTGGCTTACTTACTAGCATGGTGTGCAATCCTGCTTACGTGGATGATGCAGAGCCAGTGATGCGTATGTTCTCGTTGCTCTCTCCACCAAGTTTTTGAATCGGAGGTCATTGTATTCAAACCGCTCCATACACAATGGAGGAGATGATATTGGATGCTGCGTAATTCACTGGACATGTTTATCAAATGGTTTCCCTGTAGAATAATTACATTTTTAAGACAACATATTTTTCAGAACACTTGTCAGCATTATCACATACATTAACGATACCTTTATGTCTTCAAACAACTGGATCAGGTGGTGACATTCCTCCACGATTTATCCTCAGCTATTTTTGCCCCTCCAAAAATCTCGCAGGTGGTGAGGGCAAAACGCCTCATCTCTTTCCACGATTCTCCATTTGCAAACAAATCCCTATCAAACATTAACACAAGTTAAACTACAGAGAGGAGCAGATCTTTTGCACGTCCATGTGGCTTTCAAAAACAAGTTCTGTGCTGCTAAAGGACTGTAGTTTGAATCTTTGCTATAAATCACCAAATACACATCACTGCTGTTTTTCAACATATATATCTATATATATATTATATATATATATATTATATATAATATATATAGTATTAATATATAATTATTTTTTGCTTAGATAATATAGCAATGATAATTATATATAATTACAATAAATTATATCTTCACTAATATGTTTATACGCCTATTATATTACTGTTGTTCTGTTTATACTGTTTTGTATACGCAATTTACCATTACTTACTGCTATGTACATCTTCTAGATTGCCACGGTGTCTTTTTTTAGATATCTTTATATTTATTAAAATTTTAATCTTTTTTTTACTTATATTTTATATTTCATGTTTATTGCTGTTTGCACCGGGATAGAGGAAAACGCAATTAATTCTCTGTATGTCCTGTACATATGGCGGCATTGAAATAAGTGACTTGACTAAAAATAAAAAAAAAAAAAAAAGTATATATATAGTATAAATATATATATAGAACAGATATTAAAACAGTGTTTATCAAATAATGACCATTTTTATAGCTATAACTATTTAACATTTTTTTATTTGGATTACGTAAAATACTGTAAATAGGACTACCATGACCTTCATATAAAATATCGGCAGAGCCTCGGTCTCCAAATTCTTCTGCATGTTGACCAGAGCCTCTTTGACTGTCTTATACCAGTCAGGACCACCACTTTACTGGTTCCCAGGTATACTGTAAATACTGACCCATACTTCTTTGAAAGCTGGAAAAAAATAGGAGACAGTGTGAGGGACATTTTATAAATTTACCGTGATACAAGAGGCGTTGCAGATGGCTGCCTCAGTACTGTGCTCTCTGGTACTTTTTGTGTTTTGTTTTCTGCACCTCTCTCATCATATGCTCCACAACAAAACAAACAAATCACAACACACTCTGTGGAAAGGGAAAACACGGGAGGCGCAATCCTCTTTTACATAAACAAAGGGTGGTGTGTAACAGATGTCACAATTTAAGGAAAGAGACTATTTTCATAGACTTTAATCCCTTTTATCCACCATAGGAGTTTCCCCGTCCTTCTTTGTCCCCTGTGCAAATCTGGGCTCAATCCAGTCCATCCCAACATACAGGCAGAAACTCAAATCTGCTAAGTCTGTGGTCAGACTGTGAGGATAATAATTTAACAGCCTCTCTGTAACGCACTGATTGGTGTGTCTTGAGGGTGCAGCCACAGACTTGGCATGAACTCACGGACACTCTGACATCTTATATCAGCTTACAACACATGTGCCGACCCGATCTGGTTTACAGCAAGACTTGGT